>NW_026264853.1:1068430-1081099 GCF_000817695.3 Arachis duranensis
ATTTTGGGCCCAGCATGTCACAACAATAAGTAGTAGATAAGAGTAATTCAAACCTTTGGATGCCTAATTCCTTCATGGCGAGTTTAATGTGATGTTCAGAGGCTCCTTGTTCTCGAAGCTGATTGAGTTTTTGTTGCACCAACTTCATTTCCATGTCAATGTCTAATCCTACCACTCCATTCAATGACACACCCATTTCCTGTGGATCCTCTACTACCACTCCTCCTCTCTCGCCACACACGTATGCTAATTCAATATCCCATTCAATTACATCAATTAGTTTTACAAAAATAATATTGTTAATTACACATTTATTAATTAATAGCAATAGATGTTGAAATTTAGTATAATGTACGTAATAAGGAAAGTACTAACCTGTTGATACGTGAAGAAGCACTTTGAGCTTAGTACATTTCTTAGCGAAGTTCAATACATGCTTAACTCCGAATGTGTTAATACCCAATGCAACATCGTATCTGCATTTAATAACAATAATAAGATCATAAATTTCCAAGAAATGTATGTTGTTATTTTGTGGTTATATACGAAATTTAATGATCTCAAATTGATATATATTTATACAAAAATATTTGGTAACAAAAATAAATTAATAAAAAATAATTAGAATTTATCTCATTTAATATTTATTAATTATTATAATAATTAATAAATACTAAATAAAATAAGTTAAAACTGTTTTTCTTGTCTCTTTTAACATTACTGATATTTATATACCTTTCATCAAAGTTAGTAGTTGCAGCAATATTAACTATAATATCAGTTTGATTGCAAATATGATCCATTAGAATGGAGTCCTTCAAATCCAAGTCCTGTTTAGAAATGTCTCCTGGTACCACACTCAACTTTTCTGACACAAAGGAATTGAACTTTGTACCCAACTTTTCCTTTAGCAATCTAAACAACTCCTTTTCTACGATCTACATACATATAAAAATGTAAGCATACAACACAGGAATATCAACTATGATAGACATATTTTGAATTTTGAAAAAGATTATAGAATAATATACAAATACATGCATGCACATACATCAAAATATAAGATAAATTAAAAAAACAAATAGAAGATATATAATATATATTTGTCACCTCATGGTGCAAGCGATGAGTAGCAGATTCAATATCGGTAGCTCTCAAAAGAAGGTAAAGTTTTTTCACATTTGATTGACATCTTAGTATCTTCTCCACAAAAACTATAAATTCATAACAATTAGTAATTAATTAATTAAAAGCATATGGAATTAAAAAAAAGTTGCATTGTTTTACAACACATATCACTACTTTTTGCAAGGAAGCCAGTGGCACCAGTGACTAGAATGGTCTTGTCCTCAAGGAAATGCAATACGCTTCCCAATTCCATTTGAGATAATTAAGTAGTTCTTCTTTATATTGATGAGAAGGAGAAATTTCAAAGGAGAGGATGAAAATAATGAATCAAAATAATGTGTTAGACTCTAGATAATATGATTACGCATGCATGCCCACAAGGTTTGCTTTGATTCTTTTATTGCACTCTTCTCTTGGTGTTCATATTTATAGGGGAAGCCAAGCACCTCTCATTTCCTACCAATCTAACAAAAAATATCTCCAATTCCGATGCATGAACTATTTTAGAATAAAATCAAGTGAGAGAATATAAGATGAGAAGATATCACATCTAATTTAAAATTTTAAGATAATAAATTAACGAGTTTCTTATTTTATAAACTCTTTATTATTTTTTATTTTTTTCAATGTAAGACAAATTTTATACACTACTTCTCACACTTGCAATATTAATATGAACTTGACCGTGATGTAAATGCATGGGACACACTCATTGTCGCAAAATTGAGAAGTGTGAATGTCACACACTCACACTCTATTAATTCGTTCACCGAACCTACCTAAATTATTATAATTAATTAAGTACATATGAAAATGCACGTGAAAAACTGAAAATATATGGCTCATGAGAAACAGATTTGTGTCTCCAATCAACGGTCAAATTTGTGGAGCCTATCCCTGTTGTTAAATTATTCACGACCCATGAAAAGAAAAAAAAAATTTTCAGTATTATTACGATTCCTTTTATATTTTCGCGTTACTTAATTAGAATTTAGAGCAGGTTTAATGTTCAATCTTTCAAGGAGTAAGCAACTTAGACATTAAGTTAAAATTACCAAAAAAGAAAAAAAGCCTTAGAGATAGTGATTGGAGACTAGAAGTAGCTAGTGGCATTTGAATTGTTTGGATTCAAACTAACAAAGTAATCGCTGCTTTGTCACATAGAGGGAAAAATCGTTCATTTAATTTAAAAGAAAAGTACAAACAAATCTCAAACTTTTTATCGTGAAAACAATTAATCTTTTTACTAGATTTGACTACTAATAAATCATCAACTTTTGTAAACAGATAACACGTAAGTTTTTGCTCATGATTTTTGGATAAGATTTCGAGAGACCTATATTTCTCCTGACTATAACTTACGTGTAATTAATTAAATCTGATAAGGGACTTAATTAATTATTTTCGTGATAAAAGATTAGAAATTTATTTATTATTTATTTATTATTTATTTAATCCTATTTGATAACTAATGTTCAGAAAATTTAAACTAAACTTCATAACCAAATAATTTTTGGGGTTTATCATTAGTCGCTCTTTTCTAAATAGGAATTAAAATTTTGGTTTAAAATGGTTAAAAATAATAGACTAACCTGAAAAAAAGATTTGTATATTATTGAGTGTATTCAAGTTGTCTATTCAAGTTGTCTGAAATGATACAATATGAAAGGATATTTATAGGTATTAAGAGAATCGTAATAATAAGGACGTAATCTCCTATAATAAATATTCAGATGTACTAATACTAATTGATCCTAATTGATCCTAATAATATTCTAACATCCCCCTTCAAACTCAAGTGACAACTTGAGTTTGAAACTTATTTAAAACAACGAAATAAAGAGAAAAAAAACTGCATAAACTGATAAAACGGGTGCAGACGGAATTGCCGGAAGGAAGCGCAGACGGAACTGCCGCTTGTCTGAAGGAAGCGCAGATGGAACTGCCGCAATCGAAAGAAAGTGCAGAGAGAACTGCCAAAAAGAAATGCAGACGGAACTGCCGCAAATGAAACTGCCACAAGAAAATGCAGACGAAATTGCCACGAGAGAACACAAACAAAACTGTTGCGAGTGAACGCACACAGAACTGCTGCGAGAGAACGCACACGGAACTGCCATGAGAGAACGCAGACGGAACTGCCAGAAAGAGAGCAAAAACTATATGATTTTTTCATGAGAATAGGAAAACAGCGGATGACATTGGTGTTTGATCATTCGACTCGAAAAGACACAAGACAGAGAGAATAGGCTAGTCGGTGAGGTGAGAAAGTATCAAAGGAGTGACAAAAGGAAAAGAATAATGGCATAGAAAAAAATATAAAAACTACGATGATTTCACCGCAAGGAAAACAACCTATTCTCTTCAAGGAGGATACCATGGCTCTGATACCATGATAGAAATAATAGACTAACCTGAAGAAAAGATTTGTGTATTATTGAGTGTATTCAAGTTGTCTATTCAAGTTGTTTGGAATGATACAATATGAAAGGGTATTTATAGGTACTAAGAGAATCGTAATAATAAGGGCGTAATCTCCTATAATAAATATTCAGATGTACTAAATAATACTAATTGATCCTAATTGATCCTAATAATATTCTAACAACATTATAAATTTAATTTTGATATATTATTAATATAAAATATTTTAACACATGCATCTAATCATATAATACAATATTAACAATAATTAGGACTGACAATGGGTAGGGTAGGGTTAGACCCTATCCTAACCCTACCCGCGGGTTGAAAATTTTATTAAAATTCTACCCTACCCTATCCGCGGGTTGAGAATCTCTCAACCCTAACCCTATCTGCACCCTAAAATTCTAAATCCTACCCTACCCTACATGCAAAAATATCAAATTTTTTCAAAGTAAATATAAAATTCAATCATTTTGAATTTTATACATATTAATAACATAAAAAATAAAAAACTAATACTCTAAATTATTAAATTAACTAACTAGTTTAGTGGTTGTTTACTTATTATAAGTCATTATATAAGGAAGATTGTGGGTTCAATTCTCAATTCTTTTACTATATACCTAATTTTTTTATAAAAAATATGTGTTATATATGAGGTGCGGGTAAGGTAGGTTATACCCTAAATCCGTACCCTATCCTACCAATACCCGGACTGTACCCTATCCTATCCGCAGCGGATCGGGTAACCTACCCTACTCGAACGGATTGGATACCCACGGGTAAAGTATGAATTGCCAGCCCTAACAATAATAACTATTTTTTATATTAATTGTATGAATAATAATTTAAAAGAATAGATATAATTAAATATTTAATTAAACTTTTAAAATATTAAGAAAAAAGTTGACGTAACAGTTATATACACTACGATTCGTAGTGATTTTGATTTTGTTCACTTTTGGAGAGAAATGATTCGTAGTGATTGACGCCACAATCTCAAAGAAAACGTGACAGAATTTATCGTATTTCATTTTCTACCAAATAAATTAAATTGGATTTGACAAATAACAAGAAGAAAGTGCATTCCTTTTTGGTAAGATTGTATGTACCTATAAATCACTGTTAAATTCTTAGTATAGGAGTTTCTTCGATAAAAAGAGAAAATAAATTGTGAAATGAAAAAGCATACAATGAAGGCAAATGTGAAAGCGTCCAGCTTTCAGCAAGAATAAAAGAACATAAAATAAAACGCCAAGGCAATTATGCACAACTATGTTCAACCACTCCGCTATTGCAATTGGACTACACTCTTCTACGTGACTTATTATACAGAGTTTCTTGATAATTGCCCTGTTTTTATTTGACAAATATAGGCTGTCATCAACAACCGTGCATATATATCAAATTATGAATCATGATAATTGGGTATGGCCGGTAATAGTGTTAGTTTATTTGTCGTTAGGAAGTAGTAAATTGAAGATAATAATTTTTTTTTGGCATAGTAATTTTGTATTGTTCGATAGTTTTTGAGTAAATAATTTATAAATAAATATTTTTTTAGTTAATATTTTAAAATTATGTATGAATTTTGATAGTTTATTTAGTATTTTTTATGTTAATATCTCAAATTTAATAAATATGATGTAAATAAAATAGGTTATAACAAAAAAAATGGTATAAACTATTATAGTTGGTCAGTTTTTTCTTTTAATTTATATATAAAATTGTGGCAGTTTAAAAATTAGAGCGACTGTTTACGAAAATAAATTATAATAAAGAAAATAGGTTTACAAACTGTTAGTATTAGATTTTGCAACAATTTAAAACCGCTACTAATAGCAAAAACAATTGCTGTTATATATCCTCCTTGTCCTTTGTAGTGAACGATAATAGTTATTTAGATATTGATATATATTTTTTTAGATAATTTAATTAAATATATTAAATTATTTAATATTTTTTACTATTATTTTGTATAAAAATATTTTTATATAAATAATTATTTTATTTTCTTGTGTTAGTGCTAGTTGAATAGCTAATAATAATATTATTTTATTTAAATTAGTATTCTTTTCCATGAACTACGCAAAAGGTTATATTAAACATATTATTTATTAGTATGATTATACATTATAGATACAGAACTGTGTCAATGTAAGTTATAACTTGTGGATTGAGTGTTTCAAGATTTTGTATTGGGAGGAGTTTTACTTCCATTCTATCTTTTTAGATTCAGTAAGAATAATAAAATAATTCAGTAACAAATATTGATGGAATACATAATTTATTTACAGTAAATAAAAGATGGAAATAAAAATTAATTGAAGTAGTTTTTTTTTTTCCTAAATTTAGTTCGTAAATTTTCTCTCTACTACTGAACAACAATTGTAAAAACGTAAATTTTCTCTCTACTATTGAACAACAATAGTAAAAACAAATTTGAATAGGCTTGAAAGAAGAGAAAGTAATATAATGTAGTCTTGGAATATATATTGAGTGATTTATAATTTTTTTTTCATATGTCAGTTGAGTACTTTTTAATGATGATGAAGAATTTAACGTTTTAGAAATTAATTTGAGAGTTAAAATTATCATTCGATTTAAAATAAAAAAAATTTTGTGTAGAGCAGTTTAAAAAAAATTACTTGTAATTAATTTGATCAATTAAAAATTTTTAAATACTTCAATAATGTGTTCAAAATGCAGAAATAATAACGGAATAATACGTCTTGGTACAATGTGATTTCGCTCTTGAGATTTGGTCTTTTTCTCCTTTTGTGAATGCTAGTTATAGTGTGAAATAAAACCATAATAAAATTTGCACTTTGTTAGCAAATGGCAAGTATAGACATTGAAAGATAACAATTTTGCGCTGAACTTCGTGGAAGATGAGAAATTTGGAGGTCTTTGAAAATGAAAAGCTGACGACAACAATAATTATGGAAATAACAAAAAAATTTCAGCAAGAAATGACTCAAATTATAAAGCATCGTTTTTTGTAAATCTCCAATTTCTTCTATTAATTTTTTTTATTAATATTTGGTATATGTTTAATGAAAATTTTCTTTTTTTTATCTTTATAATAAATAGTATATATTTTTTTCACAAAGCAATATAATTCCATATCTTTAAAGAAAAAAAACTCGTGAATTGACTATTTTAATTCACCAAAATTATGGGTTAAGCTAGTAAAATTTAAACGTATATAAAAATTTTTAATTTTGATTTTTGAATAAACTTGTGTAACCCATGATTTACTGTATAATTCGTGAGTTAAGCGAATTGTTCTTTTTTTTTCTTTTTTAATCTTTATAAAACAATAATATTATATATAAGTTTTTTTTTTTTAAGAAAGACACTAAATTTGTTTGATTACTTCAAATCAAAATTTAATTTAATTTTTCATAAATAGCTATTTTTATGTTTTATTCTCAAGCTTTCCTTAAGGCCGTCAAGTAAGCCTGAGTATAGTGTTTTAAGAAAAATATATTTTCAACTGAAATATATACATAAATCTAAAACTAATTAAATATATAGTTGATACAATATATTAGATAAAACTAATTAAGTATAATAAATCAAGCTATTAATACTCAAATAAATTAAATTAAATAGTTGATCGAATAAATTTATTCTCTATTATCTATCTATTATTTTATTATATATTTCTAATTTTACAACCAAAATGTGGCACATCTCACTTTTTCATTATAATTGAAATTAAATTTTTTCCTTTAAAATTAAAGAATTCTCCTCTACTCCTTACTAATTTTACAACCAAAATGTGCCACATGTCACTCTCTCATTGTAATTGAAATTAAATATTTCCCTCCAAAATTAAGGAGAATTCTTCCCTCCTCTATACTAATTTTACAACAAAAAGATGTCACATATCACTCTCTCATTGCAATTGAAATCAAATCTTTTTCTCTAAAATTAAAGAATTCTCTCCTCCTCCTTCTTCCTTTCTCTTATCTCTCTCATTCCTTCAACCACTCTATCTATTTTATATATCATTATCAATATCAATGACTAATTACTAATTTAACAATAAAAATGTGTAACATGATATTCTTTAATTACATTAAAATTAAAATTAAAATATTAAAATTGAAACTAAAATATATATCTATATTATGTATCATATATTACTATCTAATTTAATAATCAAAGGTGTCATATTAAAATTGAGAGAAAATATTTTTCTCCAAAATTAATAAACTCCCTTTCTAAATTCTCTCATCTACCTCTCTCTATTTTTCTATTTCTCTTTACCATTTTTACTCTATATATAATTTATATTTTATATTAGTAATTTGACAAATCAAAATATGTCATCCGATATTTTTATTACAATTAAAATAAAACTTTTTCTTTCAAAATTAACAAACTCTCACTCTCACTCTCATTCTTCATCTTTATCTTTCTCTCTCTTTTCTCTCATTCTTTATTTTTTCTACATTTTTGTTTTACAGAAAAAATTAACAAAATAATATAATTCAAATAAAAAATTAGACATTTTTATATAAAAATAATAACTAAAAATTTTGTTATTTGATTTTTTATTTATAGAGACCTTGGTCTTCTTATTAGTCACAGACTTTTGTCAATCTATGACTTTTTTTGTAAAAATAGTTTGATTTTATATATAAATCTTTTGTGTCATACATAATCTATACTGTCGGAATAAAATGGACTGTNATTATTATGTATAAAAATATTAATTAATTATAAAATTTAATTAATCAAGTAAAATAAATTAAAAAACCTTAAAAAATTATGTCAATTTCATTAGTAAAAACATTAAAAAATTAACCCTAAGTAATCAAGATTTATCTTATTTAATATTTATTAATTATTATATTTTGTAGTATTATAAGTTTTGGTTGTTTTTTTATTTTTATTTTTCTAGCATTATGGATATTGTTAATTATTAGTATCCTAAGTTTCTTGCCATATATCAATAAGCAACTTACACGACATTGAAGAACAAGGCTTGTAAAGATGAACCAAGCGCATAGCAATTTGGATCTTCCTTTTATTCTCAAGATACATTCCCTTAAACCTATGGCACAACATTGCATTGGCTAGCTTTTGTCCCTACATATATAATATAATAAAAAAATTATCACATGTTCTGTCTGTCAAAACAGAAACATGATATTGCTTGGGTGAACAGATAATCAAAAGTTTAGAATTATCCTGTAGTCAGTGTAAAAAAAGACTAAAATAACTTTAATTTTTGGAATATATTGACAAAAAATATTGGTTTAAAAATATCGACTGTGGTTCGCAGCTAATATAACATTTAAAGGTGGAGCAGTGACCATAGAAAATTAGAAATAATGGGCCTTAAGTACTGTTTGCAAATCCAAATAAATAGAAATTAATCGTTACATTTGCATCTAAAATATTTTGCTAATAATTATTGGATACAACTAATATTCATTTTTTTCAATAAAAAATACTTTTATTATAGGTATATAATTATTAAAACAATCTAAGTATGGTGACAAATTTTAATAGTAAGTCATTTCATTTAGGAGTGGCAGCATGCATTTTAATTGCAAATATCTAATTTGGTTGAAACAAGTTTAGACGTGGATTGAGTTTCAATTCTATCTCATCAATCTGCATTTTATATATGTATATATTATAAAAAATATATTATAGGTGGGTATTAAACTAAGAACCTCTCACTTAATACAAAATTAGTATTTTTATTCATAATAACATTATGAGAATATAAATTTTTTAAAGTTATGGTCTATTTTGTTCTCACAGTATAGATTATGCATGACACAAAAGATTTATAAAATCAAACTACTTTTATAAAAAAAGTCGTAGGTTGACAAAAGTCTCTAACTAAAAAGACCAAAGTATCTGTAGATAAAAAATTAAATATAAGATTATGTATTAACTATTAAATCTGTTGCACAAACAAAATAATTAATTTTATACTTGTTATTTAAAAATAATATTTTTCTCTCTATGTATATAAAAATATAATTAGATATTAGTATAAAAAAAATATACTGATAGTTATAAAATTAGCTCAAAATTAATTTTTTTAAAATAATTGAATCTTGATTTTAACTTTTAACTATAACATTAGTATTCTCTATAAATTATATGTAATAAATATTTGAAAGAAGAGAAATAAAAATATAGATTAAAAAGATAAGTGGTGAACATTTAAAATTAAATAAAAAACTAAAAAATTATGTATATAATAACAATAATAATATTTTTTATTTAAATTATATTATTTTGTTAATTTTATTTTCTGTAGAAGAGAAAGATAGAAAAAATAGAGAATGAGAGAAAAGAGAGAGAAAGATAAAAATGAAGAATGAAAGTGAGAATGAGAGTTTGTTAATTTTGGAAGAAAATTTTTTATTTTAATTGTAAAAAAATATCGAATGGCATATTTTGATTTGTCAAATTACTAATATAAAATATAAATTATATATAGAGTAAAAATAGTAGAGAGAAATAGAAAAATGGAGAGAGAGGTAGTTGAGAGAATTTAAGAAGGGAGTTTATTAATTTTGAAAAAAAAATATTTTCTCTCAATTTTAATAAGAGAGTGTCATGTGACACATTTGATTATTAAATTAGATAGTAATACATGATACATAATATAGGTATATTTCAATTTCAATTTTAATATTTTAATTTTAATTTTAATGTAATTAAAGAATGTCATGTTGAACATTTTGATTGTCAAATTAGTAATTAGTCATTGATATTGATAATGATATATAAAATAGATATATTGGTTGAAAAAATGAGAGAAATAAAGAAAGGAAGAGGGAGGAGGGGAGAACTCTTTAATTTTAGAAGAAAATATTTGATTTCAATTATAATGAGGGAGTGACATGTGGCACATTTTGGTTGTAAAATTAATAAGGAATAGGGAGGAACTCTTTAATTTTGGAGGGAAAGATTTAATTTCAATTACAATGAGAGAGTGACATATGATACATTTTGGTTGTAAAATTAGTAAAAAGGAGAGGAAAATTCCTTAATTTTGGAGGAAAATGTTTGATTCCAATTGCAATGAGAAAATGACATGTGACACATTTTGGTTGTAAAATTAGAGATATATATAATAGATATAAAAGAAGTTTTTATTATTGAACCAATATCATCAATTAATAATTTAACAATTTTATTTACATAAAAATTAATTCTATTTTAGTAATATATAAATACAACATTATATCATAATATTTTATTTATGTTTATATTATTAATTTAAACAAAGATTTTATGTAAAATTGAACATCTGATGATTATATTGTTTATAAAATGATTGTGTTGTCTTTATTGAATTTTTAATTTACATGCTCGTTAAGTTATATAATAAGGTAAAAGACTATGTTAAACCAAACGAAAGAAGATTTTACATGATTCTACCAAAACTAAAAACGTGACATGGATCATCCAAAAATATACTTTAATATAATTCGAATTAAATTAATTCGAACCAGTTAAAGTAAGAGTAATTTAAATCACTTAAATTCGAATTGGTCCCTGTCAAAGTAATTCGAATTGACGAATTATGCATGAGCGAATCTAAGGAATAATCCGAATCATATTAATTTGAACTACATGCAAACGTGATTCATCGTTTTGACACTCATAATAATTCGAAACAGATTGATTCGAATTGCACACAGTAATTCATACAATTATTTTGATACACCAACAATTATATCTATATGGATCAATGCTAAATTGAATTTAATTAGTTCGATAATATGAGTCTATAAAAAATTATATTTTATAAAATTTAAAAATTTTTATTATGTGATAGGTTAGTAAAAGAGTACATTACAAATTTTTATAGTACTCATCATAACAATGTTTAATTTAAAAATTGTTATTTAAATTTTAGTTTTACTTATTACAAAATGAATAATAACAATAAAAAATTTTAAAAATTATAATAATATATAAATATAAAATTCATCAATTTAAAAATAGAACAATCTAATAATATTAAAAGCCATTTAATTTAAAAATATAATTTAAAAAATAAATCTTTCGCATATATACATAATTATAAATTTTATTATTATTTCATTGTAAATAATTTTATAAAATGTGAAATTTTTTTAAAAGATTTTATGAGTACTATAAAAATTTGTAAGTCAATTTATGTAGAACAATTCAAGATACTTTTTATAATACTCATGGCATTTTTTAAGGAAGTTTTATAAAAAAAATTTTGTTGTAATTATTTATTTTGTAACGAAAATAACTAAAATTTAAATAACAATTTTTAAATTAAACATTATTATGATGAGTACTGTAAAAATTTGTAATGTACTTTTTTATTAACCTATCGCATAATAAAAATTTTTAAACTTTATAAAATGCAATTTTTTTCATAGATTTGTATTATCGAACTAATTGAATTCGATTTAGTATTGGTTCTATATAGATATAATTATTAGTGTATCAAAATAATTGTATGGATTACTATGTGTGCAATTTGAATCAACCTGTTTTGAATTACTATCAGTGTCAAAATGGTAGATTAGTTCGAATCAGCCTAATTCGAACTAGTCTAGATTACGTTTTGCATGTAGTTCAAATCAATATAATTCAAATTATTCCGTGGATTTACTCATACATGATTCGAATTGAATCCACTCGAATTACTTTGACAAAGACTAATTTAAATTGAAGTGATTCAAATTACTCTTACTTTAACTAATTCAAATTAATCTCATTCAAATTACATTAAAATATGCTTTTGGGTGATCCCTATTATAATTTTTGTGTTGGTAGAATCACGTCATTTTCTCTTCCATTTAGTTTAATATAACATTTTCTCCTGTATAATAATATTCTATATTTATAAAAATTTGTAAGAAGGGTGATATACCCGTCAATTAATTGCATGTAAAGTTAAAGTTAGGTTGTTATCAACCCACTAATAAAATAAGATAAAATTTTAATAATAAATTTAATTCGCTAATAAAATTAAAGTTAAATTCAAATCCTATTATAGTCATTGTCATTCTTAAATTTTCGTTGCATACTCAAAACTTTGCAAATAAATGTTGCATTTTTATATGCTCAAGATCATCATCATAT
>NW_026264853.1:1081264-1083278 GCF_000817695.3 Arachis duranensis
TTAATATTTATTTAATTTATTATTATCTATTACTCAATTATACAATTCTTTTCACAATATTTGAGTATAATTTAAAAATGTGCTAAATTTTTATATATTTTTTAAAATATCTTATTTATAAATTTATTTTATAATATCCATTTTAATATAGACCTTTAGATTTATTGTTTAATAATGGCTTTAAACACCAACTATTCAAAAGTCCAAAATATAGCGTTAGCTTTCAATGTTGTTAAACAAATAAGATAGATTCAGCCTTCTAAATTTAAGAAGGGTTAGAACGATTGAATGTTCAATGTATACTACTTTTGATATAGATTCACCAAAAAAAAAAGTTATATTAAATCTTCATTATTCACATTTTTTAAATTAAATACGGATAATTGAAGAAAATAAATAACATGTTCCACTCAAGTACAACGAAACATGTGATAAGCTTCCTATAATATAATTCAAGTTAATAAAGTATGTAAGACTTAATTAAAATGAATTTGGTCTCTATTTGAAAGTTAAAACAATTTTTTACGATTTGAAAATTTTTAATTTATCTCTAATTATTCAACTGATTAGTTTAAACAGTTCTACTAGACTAAACAATTACTGAATCAATAAATTACCATTTAATAAAACTGCTTAAATAAATTACTTAAATTATTAAAAATTGATTATGAATTTTTTAATTATAAAAAAGTGTGTTATCTTTCGAATAAATAGTTAAGATGAACCCACATGATAAATGATATTATTATCATCGCCACTGGTTGGTTGATTTGCATGTGCAACCATGGCCATTAATATTACATTCACCACCACATGTCTGCTGGTATCTCATCATCAATCATAATTAATAATTTCTTTGAGTTTACTATGGTCACAAACTTGTAGAAATACGTACACTCTCTACTAATTAGTGCATTCCTTTTCGGTGAGATAGTATATGTACCTATAGTTCAATTTTAATTCTTAGTATTAGGGAGAAAAAGATTGCGAAAAAGAGAAGCAGCAAGAAGGCAAATTTGAAAACGTGAAGCTTTCATCAAGAATAAAATAATATACATTAAAACGTCAAGCCAATCAGATTATATGAAACTATATGTCTGGTAAGTTCATTGAGATTTTGACAATTATTATGCACAACTAGCTAGCAAGGTTCAACCACTCCTTCCTTCCAATTGGACTACACTCTTCGACAACACTCATACGGAGTTTCTTGATAATTACCCTGTTTCTTATTTGATAAATATAGGCCGTCAAACAATTTAATATTTAATATCTAATAACAAAGCATTAAAGAGGCTAGTTTCTTCATACGATAGTCCAAGATTAATCGTTTAAGCCAAGTATTTTTCTAAAAAAAAAAATTATTTTTAGCGATTATTTATTTTATTTCTAGTGATAATAAAAAATAATTATTAATATATTTATTAATAATTATACATTAACTATTTTATATTTTATTGTTAAAAAAGTTTAGTAGTAATTATAATCGATGAAGATTTTTTTTAATGGCCAAAAAATATATAATTATTGTTATAACATATAATAATAACGATAAATATGTAACTACTGTAACATAAATTAAATAAGATATATAGTGATTAATTGATTATTATAGTATTGTTGTATGTTAAAAATTTGTTACTAAAAATAAATTTTGTTGTAATGGTAAATAAATGAACTGATCAACCTAAATTAACTATTAAAGTTTGTTAATTTTCACCAAGTTGGTGCAATCACGATTTAAGTAAATTCAATCGGCATAAATCATGAGTTAAGTGAGTTATCCTATTTTTCTTTTTATTCTTTAAAATATAATTTTATATGCTTCTTTACATATCGTAATTTTACATATTGTGCATTATCACATAAGTAAAAAAAAAAATTTAAATACATTACTTAAAATTAAATATAATTTAAATGTATGAGTCTGCAGATTGAATGATGGTATAAAATATTTTATACAGTTAATATATTAAAATTAAATTTATAATTTTTTTAAAAAATGTTGCAAATT
>NW_026264853.1:1083317-1101643 GCF_000817695.3 Arachis duranensis
TTTGATTACTTTAGATAAAAATTTAATTTTAATTTTAATTTTTTTTAAATATTTTGGATTGAAAATCATCAAAAAGTATTCGTTCATAAACAATTGTAGATTACAAAGTTTTATTCTTCACTTTTTTTTTTCTTCATAAACCGCGCTAACACGTAGGGTTTATGAGTTCTTCATGCTTCAACATAATCCACAATTGATAAAAGAGATTTTCATAAAAATTATTAAACATCTTTAACTTGTCGCGGTTTATTTAGAATTGTTATATGACTCATATATAACTAATTTTTATTTGTTGTATTTGAATAATTTTAAATTCTATTTTATTTAAATATGTAATTTTTTAGGTATAAGAAATCAAGCTATTAATACTCAAATAAATTAAATTTAATAATATTATCATACTTGTGCTAATTAAATTAAATAGTTGATAGAATAAATTAATTATAAAATTTTATTAATCAGGAAAAATATTAAAAAACACCTTTAATTAGAAAAGTTATCAATAATTATTAATGTAAAATATATATTAAAATATAAAATATATAATATATATTAAAAATAAATTAAATTACATATATGATACCTGATTTGATATGTACTTAATATTTTTTTAGAAATATATAATATTTTATATATTCTTTGCAAAGTACATGTATGCGATTATGATCGCTTGAAAACATATTTGACGAGACCAGGGAAATGGATATTCATAAATAGTGTTCCCAATCAATAACCTTTGGGTCAAAGTAGAATAAATCTAACTCTAACCCACCTCTCTTGCCGCTGACATAACTTTTCTGTATTCATATTATCAAATCTGTTTAAAAAAAAAAAAAACAAGTAATGCTTATGTAATTAATTAATGTTAAACCAAGTTGTGCTACTACTATATATATATATATTATTAGTATCCTAGGTTTCTTGCTATATATCAATAAGCAACTTACACGCCATTGAAGAAAAAGTAAGGCTTGTAAAGATGAACCAAGCGCATAGCAATTTGGATCTTCCTTTTATTCTCAAGATACATTCCCTTAAAACTATGGCACAACATTGCATTGGCCAGCTTTTGTCCCTACATATATAGTATAATATAATTTAATATAATGCAAGTTATAGTGTGTAAGACTTAATTGAAATGACCTTGGTCTCTATTTGAAAGGCAAAACATTTTTTTTAAAAGAAAGCCTACTTAATGAGTAAAAAAAATAAATAATTCTACACTATATACGTAATTTTTACACTATTAAAAATATTAATGATGGCTAATTATTTGCTACAAATTGCAAAATCTACTAACCTCTTATAGCACTCCTCTTTTTTTACAATTCAAGAATTTTTAACTAGTCTTTAATTATTTAATTAATTAGTTTAAGCTGTTATAGTCGAGGACTAAGTGATTACTACTGACACATCAATAAATCATGAACTTTATTAGGTAGATAATTATTTTTGTGAATAATGTGAACAATTGACTCTAAAATTAGTCCAATAAAGTAAAAACACACGACACCACAAATTATCCACCTAAATCTTAATATTAGGATAGCTATCCGCACACCTAATGAATTGAATATCCAATATATCTATTGTTCACATTATTTAACATTTTCATTGTCTACCTATATTTTTTCATAAATTATTTGAATTATTGGAATTGATTATAAATTTTTGAATTGTAAAAACACGTGTTGTCTTTCGAATAAATGCTTAACAATCGAAAATGTTTATAAAATATATATATTTACTCAATTAAATTAAATAGTAAAGTAACAGTGATTGGTAGGGATAGTTTGAAATTATGAATTAAATAGTAATAACAAGCACCTTCAGTGGAAGCTGGTAGCGAAAGAACATGTATCTTTTGAAGGTAGCGATGTTTTTCAATATCTTAAGTTTGGCAACCTTGACGGGCTTTCCATCTCTGTTTATCCATGGTTTTGCGGTGAAATATCTTGTGGCATAATCAGAGATATTAACGTATTTGAATGGATTGCTAAAAGATGATGAGCCCACATCATAAATGATATTATTATCATCACCACTAGTTGGTTGATTTGCATGTGCGACCATGCCCATTAATATTACATTCACCACCATGTCTGCTGGTATCTCATCATCAATCATAATTAATCATTTTTTTATTAAGTTTACTACTATTGTCACAAACTTATAGAAATACGTACACTCTCTACTAACTAAGAAATAAGAATTGTTAAAGGGTAAAGACACTTAGCTTGACTTACTCACCATATCTAAAAGTGCGGTTTGATCCAATATGAAGCATTTTAATTTTCCTTTTCCATAAGTAACAACTACACTGTCTACGGTTCTTTAAATGATAAGGCCAATCAAGAAAATAAATGTCGTCATATATGTTTATATTTTCAAAATACTATATATTTAAAAAAATAATTATATATAAAATAAAAAATAATATTATATATTCAAATTTTTTTTATTAACCAAGTTCAATCAAATTAGTTTAACATAACAAAATAAGTTATAGTTAGTATTATTCTAAATTTTATTATTTAATTTTGTTAAACTTGATTCATAAGAATACTTAGAATCAAATAAAAAATATCTCATTCAATAATTAATAAAATATGAAATTGATAACATTTAATACATATAATATATGCGCGCTTACCTTGTACCTTTGTAAGTGCTAGTAACAGGAATGTTTTCTTTTAAAGATCCTAATAGCATTTCTCCCATGGCTTTTGTAAAGACATATGTATTTGGCCATCCATACGCAGTTGCTCTGACACATATTTAATTTAATTTAGAATAAATAAAAAAATTAATTTTTAATTAATTAACTTTTTATTGTGTACTTTCAAAAAAAAATCATTTTTTGGAGGATTTAGGTTAAATTTTATAATTTAGACTTTAAAAATTTAAATTTTAAATTTTAGGATTAAAAAAATAGTTTAAAAATAATTATTGATATTAACTAAAAAATAATTAATTACTAGTTGAATTCTTTAATTTAATTCTGTAAATATGCATTATTATACATAAGTTGTGTTTATCGGTGGAAAAAAAACGTTAGTTATCATGTTACGAATAAAACAGTAATCTAGAGTGACAAAAAAATCCGTCCAAATAGTTTATCTTATCTAGTATTTATTTATAGTATAATGTATTAAATAAAATTTAAAATAATAAATTTTAATATTTTTATTAATATTTTTTTGATTACCAAATATTTCTGTAAATGAAAATAAATTTGTCTAATATTCAATTTTCACATACGAATTTCATTGTAGTTTCAACATGCTATAAGAAAATTAAAACCTTTGAATGCCTAAGTCCTTCATGGCCATTTGAATATCATGTTGCGTGGCACCCTTCTCTTGAAGCTGATTCAAAGTCTCTTGAACCAATTTAATTTCCCTATCAATGTCTAGTCCTGCAACTCCATTTGGTGACACGCCCAATTCATGTGGTTCCTCTAATATCACTCCTTCTCTCTCCCCACATACATAAGCTGCAAGTATAGCAATTTTTTTTCCCTTTCCAATAATTAAAAACCTACTTTCAATTTCTCTAATCAAATAAAGCAAAAATAACCTTTAATTAAACTACTGTTGACACGTGGATAACCACTTTTAGCTTAGTACATTGTTTGGCCAAGTTCAACACATGCTTAACTCCTAATGTATTTACACCCAATGCAACATCATATCTGCATTAGACAAAAAAAAAAAGTAAAAAATGGTTTAATTTAACATTTATTAATTATTGTGACAATTTACAAATGTTAAATAAGCTAAATTTTGTCTGTTTTTGGTTAATATTTTTTGTTACTAAACATTTTTTATAATAAAATTCTTTTGATGTTCATCATCATCTTATTACTTCTATATTTATATTATAATTGTTAGGTGTATACTAAAATTAGTTACCAGTATACAATATATATAAAAATACATGATACACATTTTTTTTTACCAAAGATAGAGAGATTCGAACCTGCAACCTCTTAGATGAGTATGAAAGATTATGCCATTTGAGTTATAATGAGTTTGGAAAATTCTAAATTTGTGATGACTAAACATTATTAATTTTATTAATTACAAAATTATTAAATTGATTCTAACTCTTATTTGTTAAATTAATAATTTTACGATGCAGTTTTAATTGGACCGAATATAAAAGAAAAATATTACAAACCCAAGTGTGAATTGTTGTTTAACATTGGTTCAAAAATAATTAATAAAGTGTGGCTGAATTACTAAATTTTGTTTGGGCCAGATTATATTAACATTATCATTAGCCCAACTCAAATCTTGGTTGGATACACCAATGCTTCCGAAACCAAGTTAGAAGGAAAGCAAATGTTTTTATTGTCTCATGCTTTCAACGGATCTCAACTTTTCCCATGTGATGGATTCCAAATTCATTCAATTATCATTAATTGCATGGAAATAATGAGAGAAAAAGACATTTGATTTGATTGCATCACTTAATGCTACACGCTACTCAGGGCAATCATTTCATTTAATTTCATTCTCTTTCCTAATTTAATGCTTTTCAAATTTCTGTCTTCTCTCTCATTTCTTTCCTTCATCTTTTTCGGTCATTACACAGCAGCTATGGAAGAAAAATTAAGCTACCGAAAAGAAAGAAAAACACGCCAAAAGACCATCACAATGATGGCAAGAAAAAATAAAAAATGTAATGACTAAGATTTTCATCACTTATGATAAGATATGATGATGAGATCTTGACTTCTTCATACCAAAAATGGTTGAAGGAGATTCGGCCAGTAAGGAGAAGATTCCTGGAGGGATGGCTTGTCTCTGATTCTGCTCAACCACCACAGGAAGTAGCTAGGGTGGCTACGTGCTGGAAGAGGCAGAGATTAGAGCAGATGAAGCTATCCTCATCATGAAGCATCAAGGGCCAGAAATTCATCTTGGAGAGCAAGCCAAGGATGGAGCGCCCAGATTGATGAAGATTGATGACCAAGGAAAGACTAGAGGTAATTGCATGTTGGGTTTTGCATGAGTTATCTCTTTTCTCTCTCTGGCCGAACCGATTTTGTTTTTGAAGAAGAATAAGTTTAGCTTGGTTTGTTTGGTTTCAACCGTGAAGACTTCTCTCTATAAGTAAGAGTGAACAGTCAGGGTTTGAAGTAAGGAGAAAGTGTGAGAGTGCAAGGCACAGAGTTCTCAGAGCTGCCTGAGCTAACAGATTTTCTTCTCCTTCAATGTATTCTGTTTTGTAATTTTTCTGTTTAATTTTGTCATGTCTTGAGTCTCATGGAAAAAGACAAACAGTGAGGTTTGTAAGAAAAAACCATATAGCAAAAAAAGGCATAGAGTGCAAAATTAAAAGAAAAAGACATAGATGTCCTTAGAGTTCCTTTGTACATCTGTGTTGTGTTTCATAATTTTGTGGGAATCCCCTTATAAGTTGGGTTAGCACTTTACAGTCTGTAATCAAGAAGATTATAGTGAAATTACATCATTGTTGTGATGGAGACTGGATGTAGGCTGCACTGCATTTAGCAGCTGAACCAGGATATATCTGGGTGTTATTTTTCTTCTCTTCTACTCCATTTTCTGTTTCTGCTACTCAGGAGATAAAACCGCAAAATATCTCGTGCCAAGTGACGAGACAAAAAGAAAAGTTTCGTGGCTAGGGACGAGACAAAAATCACCAGAAGTTATTTAAAAGACAAGCAAGTGTTACTAAGCAAAAATGAGCTAAGATTTAACCCCCCTCTTCTCTTAGCCACTGAAACCATCAAGTTATAACTCATTAAAAATAAGTTAAAATGCATATGTATTTATATACAAATATATGATAACTAATTTTAGTGGCGGATTTTGGTGTGTAACTAACATTTTTAGTAACCATAATATACCTTTGATAAAAGTTAGTTGTTGCAGCTGAATTAACTATAACATCAATTTGTTTGTAAATTTGGGAGTCCTTCAAATTAAAATCCTCTTGTGAAATGTCTCCGGGCAGGACGATCAATTTTTGGGTGACCAAGGAATCAAATTTCGTACCTACACTTTCCTTCACCAATCTAAATAACTCCTTCCCTGTTATCTACATAGATATATTTGATGGATTAAGTTAAGATTAATTTGTTGTGATTTGACTTGAAAATAGACCTGATTATTTACGTATATATTCATCATCACCTCATTATGTAAGCGTTGAGTGGCGGATTCAAAATCTTTAGCTCTCACAAGAAGATAAAGTTTTGCCACATTTGGTTGCACCCTTAATATCTTTTCCACTACAACTGCAAATTAATAAGCACACAAGTAAACACTATCTACATAATGATGCTAACTGAATTATAAGAATGCAAAAATAAAGGAAGAGATAGATAAAGATGAGACGTTTAGCAAGGAAGCCAGTGGCACCAGTGATTAAAATGGTCTTGTCCTCAAGGAACTGCGTTATGCTTCCCAACTCCATATCTGATTGATGAAGTAGATAAATAAAGATATTTATTTATTTATAGCTACTATTAGCAGAGTGAACCATTATTGTGATGAATTGAATTTGCACAGTTGGATGAAAAAGATAGTAGAGGTTGGTTTGGATTTAAAGGGGCTGGACCATACACAACTTATTATGATGAATTTGAACCAAGCTGCTACCACCTTTTCTTATCTTCTCCTCAAATAGTTCATGCATTCTCCATTATTATTCTTGCCATTGCTATATAAAAATCCACCTAACTAATAAGTTCTGGTGGTATTTTTCTCCTTTTGTGTTGGGAGAGGCTTAATTTCTGCGTTATATATTTGTGAAGATTTTCAAGTAATGAACAGGCATGCATGACAATAACAAATCTGATCCTTTAATTTAGAATGGAGTCCTTCAAATCTAAGTCCTCTTTAGAAATGTCTCCAGGCACCACTCGCAACTTTTCTGACACAAAGGAATTGAAGTTGGCACCAAGATTTTCCTTCAGCAATATGAACAACTCCTTGCCAATGATCTACATCTGCATAATAGTGATGATATGAGATCGGGGGGAGTGTGTGTATTACTCGCTCTACTTTTAAATTGAGTAAAGATCAAACTTGCTTTTGATGAAACACTTTGACACTTAACTTTTTTTATTTTAAGACAATATGATCTTCTGTTAAAAGATCTCTGTTAAATAATAATAAAAATTAATTTGATGGGTAAAAGACACCTTGTTTTTCGTGAAAATAGATAAGAGCCAAATTAAGTCTTTATTCCTTTTAAATTTAAAAATTTGAGACAATCAATAAGTTAAGCACTTCATAATTCAATATCTGTGAGTCTCAATTATCAAAAGAAGATATAATCTCGAATAATGTTAAATGGCCATCAGAATTATTAGACTAAAAGAACTAGATTAAAGAAATTGAATTAATGACTAAATAATGACAAAAAATAATAAATTCTGATGATCTCCTAGCATTTCTTTATAATCTCTTCGTATTTGGTTGGGATCAGAGTATCTTCTCTACAAAAACTGTAACAATCCACCAAATTAAACAATTAAATTGTTGTACTGACAGATATAAATTAAAGAAAAAATGTTAGTTACTTGATGTTTTTCATAAATTAAAACACAATAATGGAGCAGTACTTTTAGCAATGAAGCCCGTGGCACCAGTGACTAGAATGGTCTTGTCCTCAAGGAACTGCAATTAGTGCAATATACTTCCAAACTCTATTGAACATAAATTATGATGAAGTGATCGAAAATGGAAACAACCATGTACATTAATATATATGTAGCAACTTAATTTTGAATGTGATGGCGGTGTGGTCGGTTAGGTCGTTATATATACACACAAACACATCAAATCCCCTGCTGTCCTTCATTATTATTCTGTACGGCCTAGCTCAACCAGTGCTTATTATAAGCTTATAAAAGTAGTTACTTATTTATTTATTGATCACCTACTAAATTAAACGATTCCTCAGTCCTCACCACAAAAGGAAAGACTCAGATTTGTGTCAACCCCATTTTGCAACCAATTCAAGTATGCAAATTACAAATTCAACTTCTTTCAGTTACTTTCCTTCCTAACTTGCTTGCTTCTTTTTATTGTCTCTGAATTTCTTTGCTACTCTAGGCATTTAAGTAAATTATTCACATTATTATAGACCTGGAATAGACAGTAGTTTATTTATGAACAAATAATAATAGTCACTGCTACTCAAACATTGTAAAAGTAGTTGGATAAGTTGCATTTTTTAAATGTAGTAAATTAGAATAAGTAAATACAATAGTACATACACTGCCTTTGATTAACAAATAGATAACATACACTTGGATTCGATCATGCACTGAAGCACAAATTTGAACTTACATATATACCAGCTTAATTAATCACTTTAATTTTTTTATTGGATAGTGCTAATTAATTATAATGATCATCACTTGAAAATGTACTTGACGATGCCTGGGAGATGAGTGTTCATAAAGTAATCATCCCAATTGATCACTTTAGGATCGAAGTAAAACAAATCTGTCTCTACCCCTCCTTCTGTTGCTGCCACTCGCAGCTTCTCTGTGTTCATATCATCAAATCTGCGCCCCATAATGACCAACCAACATATATATATTAGTTAATAATGACTAGTGTTATTAGGAAGAAGCAATAATATACTTACATGCCATTGAAGAACAAATAAGGCCTATAAAGCTCCACCAACCGCATCACAATTTGGATCTTCCTATTCAGCTCTTGATATGTTCCCTGAAAGTACTTGCAAAATGCTGAATTGGCCAGTTCAAGTCCCTATTAAATTGAAAAAGAAAAAACAAACCAGTCTAGTTAATTAAGAAAAGATAACAATGACAAACATTTATGGTCAAGTTGAGTGATTGTGATGATGAAATGAACCTTTAACCAAAAGAGGTAGTGAATGAACATATATCTGCGGAAGCTAGCCATGTTGGTGAAGACAGTAACTTTGCCAACCTTAACAGGTGTTCCATCTTTGTTTATCCAAGGTTTTGCAGTGAAATACCTTAATCCATAGTCTTGGAGATTACTGTATCTAACAGGGTTTCTAACAGAGGAACCCACATGATATATAGCATCACTTGGATGATGTGCATGGGCCACCATAGCCACTAGTATTGCATTCACCACCATGTCTCCTGGTATCTGCTTCAATGTAATAATATTGCATCTTATAAAAAATTATGTCACATATTTTGGACCATATAGTAATAGTACTTTTATGTGCATCGCAGCAACTAACTCACCACATCCACAACTCCATTGATGTTTCCAAGGAAGCATGTTAGTTTTCCTTTCCCGTAAGCAACACCTAAACTATCTATTGTTCTGTAACAATCACAAGAGTTGAAAGAATTCATGTCACTTTTCATTAATGTATTATTTATTATACTATTTCCATTTTTAGTTAACTGTCGCTTCTCTTTATTTGGTGCATTATTATATGGTTGGTGGTTATGGTCAACCAATTTTTTTTGCCATAAAGACACAATTTCAATTATTGTTATTATTACCTGCTTACAGTGATAGAGTAAATTATCAAAATGGTATTCGAGAGAAAATAAATATCAAAAGATGTTAATGACAAATAAACATTAGAAAGATTTAATAAAAACAAGACAAAAAAAATTGATATTAAATATATATTCTAAAAAATGACATTAGAGATTAAATTTTGATGTAAATTTTTGCAATCATTATTAGAAAAATAAATTTTTTTTTTCATCCTTAAAATTTGATTATTTTTTGTCAAGTGAATTTTTGTTTAAAAAAAATATTGTGAATGATTATATTTTTTTTAAAAATAAAAAAAATCTAAAGATCAAATTTTACTCTGAATTGTTTTTATGCATCTTTTAAATATTTATTCAAATATTGTCACAAAAATTTAGATCTAATGGATAAATCGTTTGTTAAATATAAAAGTTTTTTTGCAACTTAAAAAAAATATAATATTTATTAATTTTTTTTGTTCGACATCTTTTAAGAATTTTTTGTTAGCGGCTGAATTTTTCGAATCCTGAATTGAATTGGTAGTTAACCCAAAAGTAATACCTAGTCAAACTTGGATAAAATGATCTCTTCATATCGTTATCATCAAGAGTTTAATTAAAGTAATTATTGACTCATGATAAATATAAGGTTGCATTCATCATAATCACTCTTATAAAAGTGAAATTGATCTTATTATTTACCTTACACCTTCCACCCAACCAGAAAAAGGTTCTTTGAATGTACTTGTAACAATTGCAGGACGCAAAATAACAACGGGCATAGTTTCTTTCATTTGTTCCACAAGCATCTCTGCTATTGCTTTTGTAAATACGTATGTATTTGGCCAACCATACACCTTTGCCCTGATCAATGATATCAAACACAATACGTGAATAATAGAGTTGATGATTGAATACAAGGTTTTGTGAGTTTGTGAATGCAAATTTTGATTGCAGAATGATCATAGCACACGTCTTCTTCTATCTGCTTAAATACTAGTAAGCGTTGCTAATCAAATGAGGAAGTTACACTCTAATAAAGCATGTGCACATTAACTAACAAAACAGAATCTGTTAGTTTAGTTACTTAAAACAGAAAACAAAATTAGGTTCAATTTGGATAAGAGGAATATTAGGGGGACAGCAATTTTAGTGTTTTGTAACCATCAATTGACCATCAATAGTGTTTTTAATGGTGTGAGATTACATCTAATGGTAGGAGATCACTCACTTTTGTTTCGATGGTTAAGTGCTGGTCAGAAAACACAAAAGTTGCTGGCGCCTTAGACTTTTCCTTTGGGTAAACAGCTTAATTAAGTTCTTTTTGAAAAATTGTTTAAATAATAAATACTTATATTAAAAGTAACTTATAAATAAGTTATTTTGTATTTAATTTTTTAGTTTTAAAAATGTTTATTTTAATAGAAATGTGATAAAAAAATTTATTATGATAAAAATATTTTTTTAACTTTTCCATATGTACTTAAATAACTTCTTAAAAAGTTACAATTTAATTTTACAAAATTATATCAGATATTAATACTACTACTTTTTATAATTAACTATAATAATAGCTCATTTTTATTGTGAAGTTATTTTTTTAAAACAAAAAAGATTCCATCATACTACAGTAACACCAAAAGTTAGCAACCATATTAATCACCAGTATAAAATATATGTTAAAATATAAATATACATTAAAAATAAATTAAACAACACATGTATTTATACAAAGATATACGATAATTAATTTTTAATGTGCACATAATATTTTTAAAAATATTTAAAATCTAGAATTAAAAATTAAAAATTTAGAATTTAAAAAATATATAATTTTAAATAATTAATTATATTGGTCAAAAAAATTAGTTCTCTATTTAAATTCTTTAAAAAATTAATTCAGCTGTAGATGTGGCCAGTTCATATAAAAATAAGGGTAAAAAACACATATATGCCAAGGGGAGATTGATATTACGCAAATCAGCCAAACAAAAATCTCATTCATCAATCAACCAAAGTACACTATAATGTAATTCGAATCAACTAAATTCGAATCAACCTAGATCGAATTATGACCAACCAAGCGTACAAGTAGTTCGAATCAAGTAGGGTCGAATTAGACAATCATAATTCGAATTTAGTCAATTCAAATTACATGCATCAAGTGACAAGGGGAAGTTCGAATCATATTGATTCGAATTACTCCCTTTTCGTAACAAATTCTAATAAATTTTTTAATGAATTTATTTAAATTATACTACAAAAAATATTTTATTCTATGCAAAATAATTTTAAAAAATAGCTTAAAAATATTTTTTAAATTATTTTGCATACAATAAAATATTTTTTTGTGGTATAATTTAAATAAATTTATTAAAAAATATTCATAAACTATCAAGAATGGGCAGAAGAGTATTGTATAAAATTCGAATTGCTCACGTATAATTTGAATAAGGCTTGGTTTGGTAAAGCTTTTATTTTTTAAGAATAGCTCATGAAAGCTGTCTTTTAAAAGACGACCTTTTTAAAAGCTACAACACTTACGTTTGGTAAAATCACATTAAAAATAGCTTTTAATAAGCACAAGTACTATAATTGTGTTTGGTAAAACAGCTTTTAAAAATTAAAAAAAAATTATAATAAACATATTTATAATGAAGAATAATATTTTTTCAAATTTTAGAGACCAATAATTTAAATATTTATTTGATTTACTCTCTATATTAATATAAATAGAGTTATCATTAGTCAATAATAAAGCTTGTACTGATACGTCTATTACCCATTTATATAATATTGACTCACTTATACAAATCAAAGAAATGAGACACATGTCTCAAGTAAAATTATATGAAAATTGTGTTAGAATTTGTGAAGGTTAGGTTGAGAAATTAAAAATATGTGAGGATTCCAATGGTAATATAATAACAGGAAATATGTGTGGAAAAATAAATAAAATATATTTTTTAATTATTTTGTATGGAATAAAATATTTTTTTAATTTCTAAATTATTATTGACTATGTAGATTACATTCGAATTGCTCACCATATAATTCGAATCAGAGTGATTGAATTTCCATGCGTAATTCGAATCATGTAATATCTCACCATATAATTTAAAAAATTTATTAAAAAATATCCATGAGCTATTAAAAATGGACAAAAGAGTATCGTATGGAATTTAAATTGATAGCTCATTAATATTTTAAAGAAGTTTTGTAATTAAATATTTTGTTAGCTTTTTTTAATGCATGAAATAAAATATATATTTTTTAATTTTTAAATTATTTTTTAATAAATTATTAATTTCTTTTAATAAATCAGGTGTAATTCGAATCATCCTGATTCGAATTACTGTGCGTGTAATTCGAATCAGGATTCGAATTAGTGTGTGTGCGTGTGTGTATAATTTGAATCAATATGATTCGAATTATATGTAAATAGAGTTCGAATTGAATAAATTCAAACTATATAAAAATGGCTATTGGTAGATTCATAAAGTAAATTTTTATTTGGCTTCTTTTTTGTAAATTTTTTCTTTCTCTTGGTTTAATATAGTGATTTGTCCTAAAAATAATAAATAAATGAAAACAATTCTCCGTTCATTCCTCTGTTTTTGCATGTCTTAACTCAACTCTCTAGATTTGACCTTTGAACATGCTTGCTTAACATACAAACATGCGTTGTATATCAGTCTTTTTCACTAATAAATATGCCTGATAATTAATACACTAAAGTAGCTAATCTATAAAGATTATATTAAAAACATAATTTTCTAAGAAAATGATAAAAAGAAAAGTGCATGATTTGGATTGCTGAATGTATGACCCGTTCTAGGTCAATGATAAATATGGCCCTATATATTTAATCATGAGTTATTATCCTTAAAAAAGTCAATCAAAATATTATTTATACTCTAACATTAATTATTAAATTCAACCATTATATATTTATGTATAAATATATATTATTTAATTTATTTATGTATAATATATATTAGCTATAGTCATAAATTAAATTATTTTATATTAAATAATTTATATAACAGTGATCTTATTTATATCATAAATATTGAATTAAATAAAAATAAAAAATATTATTTTATTTGAATTTTAAAATTTAGTAAATATCAATTTTAAATATAAATAATAATTTTAAAATTTTAGACCTCTCAATCTATTAAAAAAATCGTTTTCATAGTTTTTTTAATTAAAAATGTTGCAATTTAATTCTATCAAAAATATAAAAAAAATTGATTGAAAAAAATTAAGGTAATTTTTTTATTATTTTTATGAATATAAATATATTTTTTGTATTATGATATATATTTTTAATTTTGAACAATTTAATATGAATAATTTAAATTATTAAATTATTTGTAATAATATATTTTATATTAATAGCCATTTTGAACTATTAATTTTGAGAGAGACCATTGTTGAAAATAAGACACAAAGATAAGTATCAAAGTTAATTAAAGGCACCTAAGGTTGTTGGGTAGATATGATGTCTACCTTTCTTGTGGCTCCCTACAAAGTGTGAGATGACACATTGACACATATCCTATTCTATTGGAGGTTAATTAAAGTGTGTAGTACTACTCATATTTCTCACCATTTATAAGCAATTTGTACAACCCTCTTTGCACGCCTCCAACTTTATCAAATTGAATTTTCAGATTACGCTCTATATACACTATTATTAGTAATAATGGACTAATGGACCACTAATTTATGACATATTTTAAAGCAACAACGAAGCTTCTTAAATAGACTTATATATATATGAACTAAAAATATACTTAAAAGGAAAAGAGAATGATAACTGATAAATTTAAACCGATAATATTAGAAAAACCAAAAAAAAATTGTTAAAATTTGTCTTATTTAATATTCATTAATTATTGATTAATAAATATTAAATAAGATAAATTCAAATTATTTTTGGTTTTTTTTTGTTTACTAAATATTTTTTATTTTGAACAATTTGACTAACCTGGTAATACCCAAGTCTTTCATGGCCATTTTAATTTCATTATGAGTTGCTCCTTGTTTTTGTAGGTGATCTAACTTGTCACGCACAATTTTCTTTTCAGCATCGATGTCTAATCCAGGTACATCTTTGAAGTGATATGGGTTCTCTAATATGAGCCCACCTCTCTCACCACACACATAAGCTGATAGAGATATCAAATAATTGTAAGACTAAGCAATAACCTTAATATATATTAATTAACCTGTTGATTAATGAATATATATACTAACCTGTTGATACGTGGACTAGTACTTTTAACTTAATACATTGTTTAGCGAAGTTAATAACATGCTTAGCTCCAAAGACATTTAGATCCAACGCTATGTCATATCTGTATTTTCAATTCCCCCAAGAAGGAGAAGTCAAAAGTGGAAGAAAATGAAAGAATAATAATAGTTTAATTAATTAAGATCCTTATAGTTATATATACCTTTCATCAAAATTAGTGGTTGCAGCCAAGTTAACAATAACATCAACTTGGTTGCAAATCTCTTCCTTTAGGATTGAATCCTTCAAACCCAAGTCCTCATAACAAATGTCCCCAGGAAACACAGTCAACTTTTCAGATATAAAGGAATTAAAATTTGTACCTAACTTTTCTTTTAGCAAATTAAACAAGTCTGTCCCTAAGATCTGCATGCAAAATTAAATAAATATAGTATTTAATTAGCACGTATATATCATATAATAAGCTTAATTAATCTATTGATATCATGAGAAAAATAACAATAGGTTGATGAGGGGTTAATTAAACCGGCAAGTTAATATATGCTTGTTAAAACCATGTGATATTCATCTTTATTATCTTTTCTATAGTTTCCCTCTTCATCATATCATCATATTACATTTTTCTCTTTAATTTTTTTCGATTATGCTACGTGTGCACTAAAATTAGTCACTAAAATCAGCACCAAATATATGTTAAAATATAAATATACATCGAAAATTATTAAAGTATAATTAGTATCAATTAAATTAATTAACGTTATTTAACATATCTGAATATTTATTATAAAATATAACGTTTTTATTATTTCGATTCTCTTAACACCTATAAATACCGTTTTATATTGTATCATTTCAAAAAACTTGAATACTCATAAATCCTTTTCCTATTGCTCCCTCTCCTCTTTTTAACAAAAATAAATTAATTCACACATATATTTGTATACAAAGACATTGGTAGTTGATTTTAATGACTGATTTTGGTACATGAATAATATTTTTAAATTTTTTTATTTGATCTACTAATAACTAAAAAAAATCAATAAACATTATTTGTTTGTATTGCCTTTCATGCACATAAAGAAAGGGTCATATGTATGTATTGATGCACCTCATTGTTCAAGCGATGAGTGGCAGATTTGGCATCTGTGGCTCTTAAGAGAAGAAAAACCTTCTTAATATTTGGTTGAACCCTCAACACCTTCTCCAAAAAAACTGAAACATATACAACGACCAAATAAAAAGACATATCAATTCATCACAAATATGAATGAATGAACAAAAAAAGAGGAAGCATGTATACTTTTGGCTAGAAATCCTGTGGCTCCAACAACCAAAATGGTCTTGTCCTGAAGAAACTGGAGCACACTTCCAACCTCCATTGAAGAAAAATAAAAGCTTAGGGTATATATGATGAGAAGGGTAAGGAAATTAACCAAAGTGGTTTGGCTAATATAGTGCTTGTGATAGTGAAGTAGAGTAGTGGAGTAGCTATAATCTAGTGGCATGCCAGCAAATTGATATAAGTAGAGAAATTAAAACAATCATAAATAGAGCAATTAATTGGGACATGGGGGTGTGCATATGTGTAAGCCTCTAAGCTGTTGGTGATAGTGAAGTACGATTTCACTTTTTCTTATTATTTTTATTTTATCTCTGTTTTTTTCTCCAAAAAAAAAATTCTCTATTTATTGTAGTTGAGCCAAGTCATCAACAATTATTAAAGTGAAATTATCTAAAAAATTGATTATATTTGAACCGTACTCCTATATTTATTTAAAAATAAATAAATAAATAACTGTATATAGTTAGATGTATGTATGACATTAACATACTATATATGCCTCAAAATGCTAAATAACGATGATGATATTAAGGATATTAGGGGAAAATTTTTCTTTAGAGAAAAGGTTAAGAAGTCAACGATGATAAATAAACAAATTAAATATAGTTTCACCAAATTAATTGATTGATTGAAACAGGACATTTTGTAAAATTACATCACTTAATTGACGAATTTAATTTTAGAAAAAGTATAGGAAGTTAAAGGAGTATTTGTATAATGTGTATAATTTGGAGTATTATCTCTGGTATCCGGATGGTTATTCTGGATAGTATACGTATATTGTGTTTGAGAAATTAGTAATATTTTATTTTGAATGTTCATTTTTTAATTGTGGATATAATACATTTTATACAGTAAAAAAATCCTTAAAAACTCGTTGGTTCGTTCAAATCACATGCTGGTGGATTGTAGGTCAAGAATATAGGCTAGTGGTTGTTAATGAAGTCGTTTTAATTTGTGATCAATCTATATCATCACAAAAACATCGTTATTAGTTTCTTCCCACTTGACTACGTACTTCTTAGTTGTGCATCACCCAACAACAGCGATAATCCTCTAATATAACCCTACACAAGTCAGTGATAACGATTCCACTATATTATCATACTTTATTAAAAATTGGCCAATACTTAATCATAAAAAAAAAGTTTTATATTATTAGATGTTATTTTATATCATTAAAAATATTAATGATGATTAAGTGATGGTTATAACATCACAAATTTTATTAGTCTCTAATATTTTTTTATATTAAAAATATAATTATTTATATTATTTTTTTATTAATTTAAATTTTTAAGATAAGTATATCATGATAATATGTATGCGTGGTCAAAGATTTTAATGTAATAATCTTAGTCCAGTTTTCCACATGTAAATGCTCCAATCATAAGCGGAACATGTTCATATAAGCTATATATGTGTATGGAACTATAGATGTACTTAATTACTACTATTTACTATTTTAAAACTCTTTTAATTAATCACAATAATATTATTCACAATCATAAATGACGGACATTATTTTGTCATGCATAGCCGAATATCAATAAATTAATTTTTTTTTCAGTGTACAATATCTATAAACAAACACAGCTTAATATATTATCTATTCTTTATTATTAGTTAAAATGATAAATATGTTACATTCAAATTATAATTAGTTAAAGTCTTAGATATTGGAAAGCATATTTTTATATATATTATATAAAATAAAAAATATTTAAAAAAAGTAATAAAACATAAAATAAAATTAGTTAATATTAACTAATTAAAAATTAATTTTTATACTCTCTATATATTTTTGCCATTAACAAATTAAAATAGGCATAAGATGAGACTATACGAATGAAGTGAGACATAAAGTTGTGGCACAAACACAATACATGAAAGAATCACATAATATAATTAATTAAGATGTTAATCAATTAGCCAATTTGGTTAGGAACTAGTTGGAAGCTCACTTAATTAACCATAGATTAGCGGTGGAAAATAAAATCGTACTACCTCCTTCCCATAGATTAACGGTGGAATAGATCGTAGCATCTCTTTTTTTTCCCTCTATTTAAATTTTCAAAATAAGTTGTTGGAAGATAAAATAGTTAGGAAATATCATATTTGATTTAATTTAGATTTAAAATTGGATGTATAAAAAATTTGCTTTCCTACACAATATCACGAAATGACATATGTTTTATTTTTCCAATTGAAAACATTATATATATATATATATATAT
>NW_026264853.1:1102022-1102411 GCF_000817695.3 Arachis duranensis
TAACTTTAATTTAATATAACAATATAAAACACATCGTAACAATTAGATATAACAAAAATATAAGAACTAAAGTTTTAAATTTTTAAATGCTAGAAACAGGGACGGTTTTAAGCCTGCACTTGTGGGGATAAGCATCTCCGCTAAAATTTGGAATTTTTTTAAGAATAGTATATAATAGTAAAAAATTTATTTGTCTCTATTATTAAATTATTAAATTTGATCCTACAATAATTTTTTATTCAATTTTCAATACTTAAAAATTTAAAAACTTCATATTAATTAGATATTTGTCAAAATAATTAATTCTTAAATTTAAACGAGATTGATATTTTTTTTAGAAATTGATTCAAAAAAATATTATTTTTTTAAATTAGTTTTAGTTTGTCCAT
>NW_026264853.1:1102842-1103539 GCF_000817695.3 Arachis duranensis
TTTTATATGTACATAATAATTTAATCATAAAAATTATGGTCATGTTATATAAATTTTACCGTTAAAATTTTCTAGATTATTAGTGATATTTATTAAAAATTGTTGGTATAACATACCTAAAACAAATGATATGACATAAACTCATTTTATAGTAACTTAGTCAAATTTATAATAATATAAATAGGTAGTGATCAGTAAATCATTATTATCAGAGCTATAATTATTTATATGTTTGTTTATCGATTTAAATTTTTAAAAAATATATATAATATAATATTAAAATTTTTATAACAAAAAAATTTAATTTTTAATTTTTGCTGTTTAAAAAAAAGCAACGTAAAACAAACCATAATAATAATAAAAAAAGGCTGTGCAAAAGATGAATCAATTAATGGATTTACGGATAATGGTGATGGATCGTAAATGCTTTAGATCACAAAATAAATGTAAACGGTATCAAGTGCGGTGCTGACAAAAGTTGGCACATTAACACAAATTGTTACAAGTCACAACATTTGGATGTATATTCATTGGCTCTATTTATTCAGAAAAAGGACTCAACACGGTGTCTGAAGGATAATGTGATTTCTTAAAAATTAAAAATATTACTTCGATTCTTGAAATTTGTTATTTTCAGACCATAAGAATTTTGTTAAAAGATTTATCAAATAATAATAATTAATTTTGTAAAAATTTT
>NW_026264853.1:1103619-1117805 GCF_000817695.3 Arachis duranensis
TTTTATAATGGTTACTAAATTTAAAATGAAAAAATATAAATAAATAATTTTTAATCAGTTAATTTTAAATAATTATAATTTATAATTATTAATTTTATATTTTTAAAAAATAAAATTTAAATAATTATTAATTAATGATAATTTAAAAAATTAAAATTATTAATTGATGATGATAAGTTGACTGATTGGATGTTGATTATCTAGCGAAATTCATTTAAAATTTATGAAAATATTTGGTAACTAAAAATTTAGTCAAAATCAATGAGAATTTATTTTATTTAACATTTATTAATTGTTGAATAAGACACAATTAACAATTAATGAATGTTGAATAAAATAAATTCGGACTATTTTTTAGTCTTCTTAACATTACCATAAAATTTAATACCTATCTTGATTATTTTGTATAATCTATCTGATGATGATTGGAAGTTAAAAGTAGTTCGAACGAAAAAAGTTGAATGAATAAATAATTTTTCAAAAGAACCTTCTTTTTAAATAAAAAAATTAAATTGATATACACGTTCAATTTTTTATGTATGTCTATAACGTATCAAGTTCTTCATTTTATAAAGAAGACAAAGTTAAAGAAAGGCACCTTGGCCTTTAAGATTGATTTGTAAAAAAGCGTACGATAGAGTGGATTGAGGATTTTTGAAACAAATCCTTGTGAGTTTTGGTTTTCCTCCTCCAACAGTTAATCTGATTATGTGTTGTGTCACTGCTTTTTCACTGTCTATCTTCTAGAATGGGAATAGATTAAATAGCTTCACTCTGAGTAGGGGTCTTAGGCAAGGAGATCCTATATCACCGTATCTGTTTGTGTTGTGTATGGAGAGATTGTCCTGTTCTATTAATCAGCAAGTTGATAAGGACTTGTGGAAGCCGGTTGCGGTTTCTAGAGGGGGTCAAAGAATTTCTCATTTGATGTTTGCCGATGATTTATTTCTTTTCTGTAAAGCCGAAAAATAGCAAGTTCAAACTGTAATGGTAGCTTTAGAAAATTTCTGCAGAGTCTCTGGGATGAAGGTTAATGTGGAGAAATCTAAAGCACTATGCGCCAGGAATGTTTCGGCGACAAGAAAAGAGATTTTCACCGGAGTGTCCTCCATCAGATTCGTCCAGAACTTGGGCAAGTATTTAGGGGTGAATCTTAATTACTCTAGGGGGACACGCGCAACTTTCAACGATGTTCTAGACAAGATTCGGGGAAGGCTAGCCAGCTGGAAAGGGAGATTGCTTAATAAGGCAGGAAAACTCTGTTTGCTCAACTCAGTAGTAATTGCGATTCCTACTTACCGCATGCAAGTATCTCTCTTCCTTAAATGGGTAACTAATAAGATAGAATCCATGATGCGAAACTTTCTACGGAAGGGTCAAGCTGATGGTAGAGGCCTGAATCTAGTTAACTGGAAAGTGTTGGTCATTCCTAAAAAGTTTGGAGGTCTGGGAATTAGAGACCCTTTTTGTACTAATATTGCTCTTCTTGGAAAGCTAGTTTGGCAACATTTTCACCATCCGGACAAGCTATGAGTTCAACTGTTGACGGAGAAGTATCATTCTTCTAAGAATGATTGTTTCAGTCGGTCTCGAGGAAGGGAATCTTATGTTTGGAAGAGTATATGTCAAGTTTGGGATATTCTGAAGGAAGGTTTTATTTGGTGAATTAGGAATTTGGAACATAACTTTTGGTTTTCTAAATGGAGAAGAAAGGGGCAATTGTATCAAGAGATGGATTATGTTCACATTTCTGATTCGGATCTCAAGATCTTGGACTTTTGGTCATCTGGACAGTGGAACCTTGAGAATATCTATTCTCCTCTAAATCACTCTCTACAGAGCAACATTAACTCTTACAACCTGGATGTTCAAGCTAGTTCAGAGGCCAGTTGGTGTTGGACTGGTGCGGCTTTAAAGGTTTATGATGCTCGTTGTGGTTATTTGTGACTCAGTCAGAAGATGTTTAGTTGGGAGGATAGGGGTAATTGGTTTTGGCTTTGGCGTCAACATGTTCCGGAAAAGCACAAATTTTTTGCCTGGCTATGTCTTCGGGAGGCTCTTCCTACTGCTGCATTTCGTTTTATGAGGGGCATTTCGCAGACGGATAGCTGTCCACGATGTTTGTCAGGTCAGGAATTGGTTTTACAATGTATTTAGGATTGTCCAAAAGCCCAACTAGTTTGGCAAGCTTTAGGGATCTCCGATCAACCAGTGGATTTGATGAGTTGGTTCTTACATAACAGCAAACAGCGCCCCTTTAGATTCTTTTCTGGTCTCTGGTGGATTTGGCGTTCGAGGAATAACGAGATCTTTCATTCTCATGAGCATTGGACCACAGACAAGGTAATTGGTATGGCTTTGTCCTTGAAAAAGGAGTTCTGAAATATTTTTGAGTTGCAACGACTGTCTATCCCCTCCACCATTCTCGAGTTAGTTTTGCTTGTGTTAGCAAAGATTGGAAGGGAAGGTGGCAACGAGGCTATCTGGGAACAATTGAGAGTCATAGCATTTTGCAATGACAGTTGTTTGCTATTTAGAGAGGCTTTCTTTTAGCATGGGACTCGGGACAAAGAGACATTATATGTGAGACAGACTGTATGGAGGCTTTTACTATTGTTAATAATTTACAGGATTGCTCTGGGTTTATTGATTCTTTGGTGTTAAAAATTCGAGATATTATGTCTTGGAAATGGCGTGTTGATCTTAGGTTGATATTGAGATATGCAAATACAGTAGCAGCATCATGGCAAAGACTACAATGAGGATCCTTTCTCCCCAAGTGGAGCTTCCGTTGCCTTTAAAAAAGTTTAAGAGTAGTATTCAACGAAACTGTCTTTTTTAAGCAATTTTTTATTTATTTTTTTTTCTTGTTGTTATTTATTTTCTTTTAAGTCACAAAAAAATCGAGTAATAACTTTGTTAATTCATCGTTTTTTCGATAAATACAAGAGAGAATGTTCAAAAGCAAAAGGAACAAATTCTCCTGGCGTAGTCTTAGTAGAATAAATAATATATTGCAAGTTCGTTCATCATGTTAATTAGTTTAAATAAGTGAGAATGAAATAAACTTAATTAAACTATGACACTGGCTTTAGAGATGCCATTACATACAATTTCTCAAGGCATATATCAATCAAATTAAATTTCTAATAAGATGGTGGAATAAAGGAGATATACCACATTTTGTTATATTATATTATGTTATCAAAATGAGTAAATCTTGCTTGGTAGATACGGCATGGAATGCGATATTCTGGATTCTAATTGGTGGAAGTTGGGCAGCAGAAGAAGATAACCAAACAATAATTGAAACTCGCTTGCTCCAAGAACGTTATATTCATGACCTTCAACACGCTATATATATCAACAATATTTTTTAAAATTAAATAATATTAATATAGTAGGAGTGAGCAAACCCCATTTTGGTCATTGCTTGTGAATTAAATCTGAGAGATCTATGAACCATGTGCCCAAGTTATAAGGAGGTCCTCCAGCAGCTGGATTTAGATAGTGATAGGTTTTAAAATAAAAGTGAAAGGTTTTAATTTTTTTAATATATTTAATGTGTAAAAAATTTTAAATCTTGTGTTTAATTTACATTTTTATTTGTAATATTTAGAAAATTAAAATACTACTTGTTAACGAGATCTTTTTAACAACAGGTTATAATTTATAAATAGCACATAAATAAAGTTTTTTTTGGAGTAAATAAAATTAAAAATATAACTACTGGACCTTTTTTTTTTTTTTCAATTCATGGCAACTCTGGCGAATATGTTGCTGAGAACCCAATTAGGCAAGTGCTATTAAAAATAAAACAAAAAGTAGTAATCAATGCGACAAAGAAAGATGTGTATAGTTTAACCAACAGAGTTGGAAAACACTAAATAAAGAAAGAATAGAAGGACCACAGGCACAAGAAAGTCTCTCAAGTCAATTTCTTTTTCAGGGTAGTGAAACTGATCCATATCATTTCTCTTCATGATATTTTGTTCTACTTTGACAATCAAATCATTCTTCAGTTCTTGCCCCTTGGTCATTTTTGTTCCCAGAAAAATGCAAATAAGAATTTGCTAGTTGCTACTGTCTGTATTCCTTTGTACAATAGATGTATATATGGTGTGTTTGATGTACTACTGGAAATTATTATTAATGTTTTAAATCCTGTGTTACAGAAAGGATAAACCATAAAAAATATACCTGAATTATTTTAGCGCTCACAAAAATATTTTTAAATTTTTTTATTAACAAAAGTATCTTTAAATTATTTAAAAATAAGACAAAAAGTTTAAAAAGAATATTATTTTTTCATAAATGACAAATGACTTTTGTATTTAACAAACTGTTATATATTTGATCCAAAAACTTTATAAGAATATTTAGATAACTATTTAAAAAATATAATAAAAAATCATATTTGATCTCTAGATTTTTTTAAAATATTAGTGGCTGTTGACAAAAAAAACCAAAAAAATATATAATTAGCGAAAAATAATCAAATTTTAAGGATAAAAATATTTTATTTTTTTAATAATATTTATAAAAAATTGCATCATAAATTCATAAAAAACATACAGGTTCGGCTCACATGGCGTGGGAAAAACTCGGACTAGACATTCATTTCCAACTGAAATTAGGCTGGATTTGTTTCTTTTGTTAGAATAATAAAAGTATAAATACAAATATATATATATATATATAAATAAATGCACATAAATTTATGTAGTTTGTTTAATTATTAATTAATAAAAAATATTAATACATTTTTTATTAAAAGCTAATGTAATTTTTAATAAAAAAAATACTATTTTGATCTTCAATGTTTGAGATTAATCTTATTTTGACTTCTAATATTTTAATCGTTTTATTTTTATCCTAAAATATTTAAAATAAAATCAATATTATCCTACTATCAAATTTTTCATTAACACTTAACGAAATTAATGTACTGTTAATCAGTGACGAATTCAAAAAAATTTATCGAAAAACAAAATATATATAATATAATAATAATTTTTATAATTATACTATGGTATTATAAAATATGATTACTCCTCAAAATATTTAACTAACAAATTAAAATAATAATATAATATCAAATAATTTAGAATTTCATTCTTCTAAGTTTCCTATTTTTAAAAAGATTGAATTATTTTTTTATTGTTAATACAATCAAATGTTTCTCTTTCTAAATATGTCACTAAACAATTATTTAAAAATTCATCTCCCATACAGTTACGAAGTCAGCTCTTTATGATGTTAATAGCAGAGAAAGTTTTTTCAACTGATGCAGTTGCTACGGGCAAAACTAAAGCTAATTTCAAAAGAAGAAACACTAATGGATAAACAATAATTTTTCGAGTTTCAACCAATTTCTGAGAAAAGGCACTAATTCCATTTAAATTTGAGAATTGATTATGAGAACGCACATTTAATATGAAGTTCTCAAGTTAATTATCAAGTGCCAAAAATTGAGTGGACGAAAATTTTAATGGATAAAATTGAACTAACTGGATTAACTTCTCCTTATCAAACGCAAAAAATGAGTGTCTTGGATTCAGACAAGTTACACAAAAAAGCAATTCAGTATTCACTTTTGAAAAATGATAGAATATCTCAATTTGAAAATAATACAAATTTGAGATCTTTTGAGTTTTGTGTCTTGATCTTTCTTGAGACACAAATATATCATCAATTTTTAGAACAGTAATATTATGTTTGTCACAGAACAATAAGACTTCATCAAGTAAAAGAGACCAACCATCATCTCTTATATTTTGTAACCATTGCTTAGACACTTTAACCAATGCCATAGCATTTACAATGTCTTGATCATTTCTTTGTAATACTTGAGATAACTCATTAGTAACTCCCAAGATATTTTTCATCAAGTGCAAGTTGAAAATGAATTCAAAAGATTGAATGACATTCATTAAATGACATGCTTCAACTCTTTATTCCGAATTATTTCCATCTTCTTCAACATATTCAAGAACACTGACCACGAATAGAAACAAAGAAATTAATCTAAGTATAGTTTCATAGTGTGAACCCCATCTAGTGTTTTCAGCTCTTTTTAAAGCTATTTCTTAATTCAAACCACGTTGACTTGAAATTTTTTAACTTTGTAATGCTTCAATTGTCTTAGTCATCTGACTATCACGAAGCATATCTCTTTGTTTACACGAAACTCCAATAACATTATACAATTTGGTTAACAAATTAAAAAGCAAAACGATTTTAACTTATTTTTTTACAACCATTATAAGAGCTAACTGAAGTTGATAGACAAAACAATGTACATAGAAAACAAAAGAATTTTCTTTTAATATTAAAGTTTTCAAACCATTAAATTTCCCTTACATATTATTTGCATCATCATATCTTTATCCACATATTTTTGATAAACTTAAATTATATGTTTCTAATAATGACTTCAATGCTAATTTTAAAGATAAATCATTGGTATTAGAAACATGAACAAGACCAAAAAAATGCTCCCTAACTTGTCTTTTTTATTCACATACTTTAAATAAACTGACATTTGCTCCTTAATAGAAATGTCACGGCTTCATCAACCAAAATAGCAAACAATTCATTCCCAAGATCATCAACAATAACTTTATCGTTTCACTTGCAGTAGCTCTTACAATGTCTTTTTGAATTGAGGGTGCTCTTAGTTTAAGATTCCCACGAGCATTTTTAAAGCACGATCAATCTCTTCATTATGTTGCGCAAGAAAGTTTAGAAGTTCCAAAAAATTTTCTTGATTAACAAAATCATTTGTCTCATCATTACCACGAAAGGCCAAGCCTTGTCACAAAAGAAATCTAATACAATCAATTGTGATTGTCAAATGAGTTTGATAATTCTTTTTAGCTTGCTTAGATTGCTTTTCAATAGCAGCACTGATTTGTTGTATGTTTTGGCTTCATAAGTGCTTCACATTTTCTCCAAACTTGATTATGAGCACTATTATAAATCCCAACATGAGTTTGTAGTCTCTTTTTTTTTTAATTTGAAAAGCCATTAGTTATAAAAGCATCACCATCTCCAGTCTCAGGTTTCATAAGATAATAACAAAGATAAAAAATGTAAGATCCCAAATTTTTGAAAATTAAATAGTAAGTTATTTATAATTTATTATATTTTTTGATAATTTTATTTAAAGAAAATCATTTTTCTAAAAGTAAATTAATTTTTTTATACTTTGAGTTTAAAATCTGTTCATTTTGCCAGGTATCGAACGAGTTGGTTGAACAGAATGGGTGTAAGAGACTGGGAGTCTGGAAGTGGGTTACTGGTGAAGGGACGGACTTTTCAGGTTCGTATAAAAGGATGGACGGCTGGGGCCTCGCGACCTTCCGAGTCGTGGTATTGGAAAGAGGGGGAGCCGCCTGCAAAAAGGACTCCGACGCTCAAGTCAGAATTCGTATAGATGGCAGTAAAAGTGAGGGTATAGTGATGTACCTCGGGGAGGGGTAGGGTCCTCCCCTTATATACCCTGTACCTAGGGCGGGTTCCACAGGAACAGACTCGCCTTCCAAAAAGTTTCCTTTTCTCCCAGCTGTCGGGTGTTGTGCTGGAGGGGTGGAGGTGTCGGGTCGGTCTCCCGATTTGGGTCCGACAACTTCGTAAGGCCGGCCGCCCGAGTCGGGGCATAATGCCAACTGGGCCGGGCCGGAACAAAATCCATTAGTATTTATAGAATTTTCTAAATAATTAAGTATTTTTATATTAGGAATTTATTTAAAGTTTTAATAATTAAAAATAATGAGAATTTTATACAATTTAAATTGAATAATTGAAAGTTTTGATCAATTTTATGAAGTAAAAGAAAATTTATTTATTTATTTCTAATTTTAAATTAGAGTACTTAATTAAAAATAATTTGTAAGTTGAAAAAAATAAATAGTATTCTTAAAATTAATTATATTAGATTAAATTTAGTTTTTAATTAATACTCTACCCAAACCCTAATTCTCAAATCAAAACCCTAATTTTACCTAACCCTGGCCTAACTCACCCACTACCTAAGCCTAGCTGCCACCCCCCTCTTCAGCACACACACGGACTTACCTTCACCACCTTTCACACACACACACACACACACGGAAACAAAAAAGAAAGAAAGTGAAGAGAGAGTTTAATGGAGAAGAAGGAAGGGAAGGGAAGGCCTTGCCGCCGCCAAACTGTCGCATGCGGGGAGCTCAAGGTCGTCGTGGAGATAGGGAACAACACGATCAAAGAGAGGAGGAGGGAGACCCGCGCAGCTGTTGGAGCCATCGTCGTGCCAGTTGCCGCCGCTGCCGATGATGGAGCGATCGCCGAAGCTCGTGTCACTGTCGTCCTTGCCAGCTCACGAGAGAGAAGCACGATGGAGCTCCTCCGTTTCTGCTGCTCTGGTCTGCCAAGAGAGAATCTCGTGGATGGAGGAAGGCCGACTAAGAAAGAATGCCGTTGAGAGAGGGAAGACACCGTTGTCGTGCTTCACGATCGCGGTGATGGAGCCCGCGTCACCGTCACCCTTGATCACCGTTCTTACCATCGCTGATGAAGCTCATTGGAGTTGCTCGGAGGCTACCGCCGCTCTATTTGGTTCTGTTTTGGGCTGCGCCGCCGAAAACCGCCACTGGAGCCCCTCCCTTCTTGGATTGAGTTTCGGTTATTGCATGTTGAGATTCATGGTTGTTGCATGTGAGATCAAGCTACTTCGTCATCACCAGAGCTGCCGCCGCTCCATTTTCTCAGTTATTCGTAAGTCTGGTAAGTTGTTCCTTGTTTCGTACCCTTTTAGTCACTATTTCTGTTATATGTTGTTGAGAAATTTACGACGTTATTATGATAGGGTTGAGTTTTTGAGGTTGTATGTAGCGATTAGAGTCTACGGTTGTTGCGAAAGCGGTATGGAGCTGTAGTTGCTGTTGCCGCTGCTGCAGGCCGGTAGAAAGGGGTTTGCTGCGTTTGATAATTACCGTGTTTCGACAATCGGGGTAGGGTTTTTCTTAAAACTTATTTTCTATTAAGGAATTGTTATAAATAGATTCGATGTGAAAAACATATTTCTGTGATTATGTGAATCTTATGGATGTGATTGTTTGCTTGATGAAATTGTTGGTTGCTTTTTTTTACAAAGATAAGAAGACTCAAATTCGCGGTGTGTATGGGGAGACTATGTTATTTGAGTTATAGCTCGTTGGCAAAATTATTGGTTGCTTGCGTGGTGAGTGGTTGCTGATAAAAATGAATTTGAAAAGTTGATTTGATTGAGTATTATGAAAAGTAATTTTCTTGGTTTGGAGTTGAATTGATATTGAAAAATGAATTTATACTGAAAATGGTTGAAATTCGAAGTGGTTTGATATTGAACCTGATTTGATGTCAGAATTGGTTTAAAAATTGGAAAGAATTTGATATTTGATAATTGTTTGATATTGAAAATGGTTGAAAATGGTTTGGAAAATGTGGTTTTGATGGAACCCGTAAGGGTGGCAAAGTCTAAGTTTTAAAAGGGTTGCTATCGAAATTTTTATAAAAATTGGAGACTTCGTTTAAAATGGTTATTTAGAAAGATTTGAATAATGGTTATATGATTTGATTTTGAATTATTAAAAAAATGATTACATTTTGAGTTTGATCTATTTAAAAAATAATGAATTATGTTTCAAGTTTCAATTATTAATGAACGGAACGGAAAGCGTGATAATAAGAAATAATGATGATTGAATTTGAATGAAGGATGACGAGGATTGATTTTAAAGTATGATTTTTGAATGAATTGAATGATATTGAGAATTGATTTGAAAATGAAATTTAATGATTGAGTTATCTAGGCATTAGCAAGGGTTGGGATTCGTCCCACTTGCTCCAGATCAGTGATTGAGGCACCTGCGCAGTAGCAACAGTAGTTGTTTATTTTACTTGCTCCGAGTTGAGCTTGTAAATACCCACCTAGGTAGTAGTAAGGGGTTGTGGTTCAATCCCACTTGCTCCGCGATGTGGTGTTTCTGTCCAAAGTTAGCTACCAGAATATGTCGGGTTGGCAATATAACCGACAGATGATATCATCAGCCGTAGGACAGGCATGCATCATATGTATTTGTGTGCTTTATTTGAGTTTGAATTTATTTTAGTTTGCCTATGTGAATAATTCTGTTTAACTGCTAATTGTTATACTTGATATAATTGCTTTTGATTGTATTTGAACTCCACTACTTGTGATTGTGACTGATTATTTGGATTGTGGTGAATTAAGTGTTGATTTGATTTATTTGGGTCGGAGACCGTGATTGATTATGTGATGGGTCGAAGACCGTAATTGGTTTGTGTTTGAGGCTTAGTTAAGTATGAAAAATCAAGTTGGTTTGGTATGACTTAATGAACTTATACTTGGAATAGGTTGGTCATTTATACAGTGTAAAAAACTTTTTAAGATTTTCTTATAGGAAAAGAAAGGTTTTGGATTTTTGATAATTAACTGATTTCATTTAAAAAGGTTTTGGATTTTTGGATGTTAAATCGTTGATTTTTCAAAAGATTCATAAGACAAGCGATGATCAATGTGCTTAAAAACAGTTTTCTTTTCAAATATCTACTTATGATAATTTTGAAAAATCTGTGGTGAGACCATGTGGTTAGGTTCTCACCTCCCTATAGCTTTGTCTTTTCAGGAATCGGATGAAGAAGCTGACGAAGAGTTTAATTGCGTTTTGCTATGCGAAATTGTTATATTAGTTTAGTTATTATTTATTTATCTCTCGCCATTAATATTGTATCTTGTAGAAAGGGTTAGGAGTTGTGATGGTTATATTTGTAAGTTATTGTATAAAAAACTTAGTTTGTGCTTGATTTGTATATATGTATGTGTATTTCCAAACAAAAAGTATTTTCGGTTTTTAAAAGAATAATTTATACGGTTTTGAATTTTACAAAGGCTCCTATTTTATTATTAAGTATATGGAAGAAGTCGTAATACTCCTCACTATCAAATTGGCACAGCCGGAAGCATGACATTCTGGTAGTAAAGGTGTTACAAAAAACATCATCTTTTGATATGCTATACTCTAACCAGTTGCCATAGTCATCAAACGTTTGCGGGAAATCATGAATCCTTGGTTGACAAGGACCTTTTTGCAAATATGCACATCTAACTTTGTCTCTGTCATTCGGATGATAACTTAAAATTTTTGGTCGTTGTTCTGGATTTGCTATAAGACTCTCTACTTCAAATTCTAAAATCCTTCTTTTATTAGAAGAGCTCGATGAATTATTTTGGGATCCAATCTCCAATGATGACATTCTTTTGAAATATTTCTCAATTACTAATAGGATAAAATTATAAACCTAAGTTAATTGATTAAGATAAATAATTCATAATTTTACACAAATTAAAAAATACAGTATAAAACTATGAATACAAAACTGACAAACATGTGTCATTCAAATTAATTTCCAACCGCAACAACTAATAATATCCTAAATTCCTAATTCAAAATAACTCAATACACAAAAATAATTAACAAACAAATTAATAAAACCAAATTAGAAATTACATAGACTGAACAAATTTAATCACAATTAACAAACCAACTAACATAATTATCAAACAATGAAGCAAATAAGCAATGAAGCAAGCAGTCAGTGATTCAGTATTTCAAATTTTTGGTGAATCATGAATGTACAAGAGTCCAAGATTGAACTGCTAAACTCTAGGAGGCAGAACCCAGCAGCCATGTGGCACCCAATGGCAGCAGGACGAAGGTTAAACTGCTGAAGACTAAAAAGTGAAGAGGATCGCAGTAATTCACAGATTCGCATAAGAAGAAGGCAGAAATAGAAGAGGAACGCAATTATGCAAAAGAGAAAGAAGAAGGTAGAACCAGAGCACTAGATAACTAGTAAAGCAGAAGAAAAATGCTGAAGAAAAACGCGGAACCAAATGCCGAAGGAACGCAGCGACAGAACCACACAACCAGTGAGACAGTCACGCGGAAGAAGAAGGCAGCCGTAGAACCAGACGCGGGCACGCGGCTATGCAAGGAGAAATCAGTGGAGCCACACAAGAGAAACACTGAATGCTTGAATGGGACAGCGATATCAGCGACTGTGAGCCAGTGACATTGGCGGAATGGCGGCAGTAACTCTGGAGGACTAGAGTGGAGCTGTGCAGGGCGGAGGCTGGAGTAGAGTAAGAAAATTGGAAAAGGGGAGAGGGAGAAGTATTTGGATTTTTGGAGGGTGGGGTTAAACTTGATTAAGTAGGGGGCAAATTGGAATATTGTTAAGAACTACTCACTAACTTTTGAAATTTCACTGGAGGCACTTGCCCCCACTACCCAATGAATACATTCGTTCCTGCTGTTAATAATATTTTTATTAAAGTTATATTTGTTCAACCCCTCTTTTTCCACCTTCACTCTCTTAACAAGTTTAAAGAGAAATTTGAGGAGAAAGAAAAATGGAGTAAAAGAATGGAGTTTAGACTTATAGAATTTGGTCAAACACAAATTAAACTGTAAATTTTGACATCATTTGATCTATTTCCATATCTACTCATTTAATCATTCGTTCAAACCCAATAAGCACCTAACAACTTTACCGTTAAGGAAAAGATAATAAATGATTTCAAAAATGCTATGTGTCCAAATGTTTTCATTAACTAAGTTAATCAAGTTATTAAAATTTAAACTTCAATCACGCTCCTAGCTCCTTCTCTTCCTCGTCCTCCTCCTCCTCCTTTAATATCGCCATCGTTGGCACAATAAGTTTGTCGCCACCACCAGCATCATCATCGTCACTGTTGTCACTGTCACCTTCCTCCGCCGCCGCTGGCACCATTGTCGTCGTCTTCTTCTTCCGTCTTCTTGTTGTTGTTATTGTTTAATTTCTTCTTCTTTCTGAATTTTATGTATCTTCTTTATTGAGTGAAATTAAAAAGGTATGAATGTCTTTTATATTATTTTTCTATGCTCAATATTTGTGTGTTATATATGTGAATTTGTGTGTTATGCTGAACAAAAATGTGTGCTATGCTTAAGTATTTGTGTGCTGTAATAAACTAGAATTTATTTAATGATATTTGTCAAATTAGTGTGAGTTACCAAACTATTAGCTTTGGTTACTTGTGTGCTGTGAAAATGAAGGAATGTGTGTTGTTTTACTTTGATTTACACATGTGATGTGATATGGTGTAACAAAACTCAATAAAAGAATATACAAATAAATTTTGGTATAACAAAATTTTTGTGTTATACTTCATCAACAATTTGTGTTATAATTTCAAAAATTTATATACTATATGCAAAAATTTGTGTATTATATTAATAAATTTGTGTTATGTACTAATTTTTGTATGTTATATTTCAAAAACTTATGTGTTATGTTTTGAAATTTATGTATTTTCTAAGTATAAAAAGACTTGTCTATATAGTACAAGCTCTTTAAATTATACGCTAGTGGAATACTTGAATACGTGTCACTTGTTTTTATTTTAAGAGTATTTTTTATTGTAATCGGATCAACTTAGTTAAACTTAATTACTAAAAAAATTTGTACATATAGCATTAATTAAATATTTTATTTTCACAAAACATATACACATAAAGTTATATTATCTCGTAGAATTCCACATCTTACTAGCTTATCTCTTCTTTTATTGAGTTTTTTCAAAATTACGAACTATGTTAGAAGCTCTCTGATGATTAGATTTTTGACGGTTTAGAATTTCACAAATGAAATCTCGTTGAAGTATAGTCTCTAAACCAACAATAATCCTCTCATACAAAAATTTGTTTGTCACAAGTACAAACCCCTAAAATCTATAAACCGAAGTATTTAAACCTCGGGTCGTCTCTCAAAGGACTTGCAGGGTAGTGTTCTTGTTATTGGTTATGGACTTGTTTATTTTGGGGTTTCGGATGAGAAATATGAATAGTAAATGGTAAGAAAACTTTATTAACAAAATGGTCTTGGCAAGGTTTGGTTGTCAAGGGTCTTCATCATTATCACTAGCCACAAGTATGGTAGTTGCAAGGATTAATCCCACTTAGTTATCCTTAAATCAATTAACAAAGGAAAGTCAAGTGAGTTATATCAATCCTAGTCCATAAATCCTAGCTTTCCACTAATTGGATTAATGAAGGCTAGAGTTAATGGCTATCAACTATCAATCAATTGGACACTAGTAA
>NW_026264853.1:1117905-1118239 GCF_000817695.3 Arachis duranensis
AAATCTAGATCTAAGAACTAAACCTAATCCTAATCCTAATCCTAGAGAGAAGTGAGAGCTTCTCTCTCTAGAAACTACTTCTAAAACTAAACTAAGCTAATGATTAAAAGTATGTTGATTCCTCTTCAATCCTTGGCTTAAATAGCATCAGAAATGAGTTGGATTGGGCCCACAAGGCTTCTAAAATCGCTGGCCACGTGTTGCATTAAGTGGGTCATGTGCCACCATCGGCGCGTCCGCGTACCGTGCGCGTGCGTGCCCCTATGTGCGATGCAACTATGGCAAATCTTATATCGTTTCGAAGCCCCAGATGTTAGCTTTCCAACCCAACTAG
>NW_026264853.1:1118427-1119844 GCF_000817695.3 Arachis duranensis
CTCCTAAATCTGAAATCACTTAACAAACATATCAAGGCATCTAATGGAATCAAGGTAAATTACATTTATCTATTTTAAGACCTAAAAAACATGTTTTCACTCTTAAGCACAATTAAAGGAGAATATACAAAACCATGCTATTTCATTGAATAAATATGGGTGAAAGGTGATAAAATCCCCTAAAATAAATACAAGATAAACCCTACAAATGGGGTTTATCAACCTCCCCACACTTAAACCAAGCATGTCCTCATGTTTAAGCCAAGAGAAAGTAAAGGGCATCAACATTTATTCAATGTAAATAAACTATATGCAACCTAAATTATATGCAACTAAATGCAAAATGGTTTTACCTACTTGGTTAAAAATAAATCAATCCTCCAAGTGCATGTATAAACGGGTAGGGCTAAGGTCATATGACAATTCATGAATCCTACCAATTCAAGTGTGGAAATGAAGTTCAAATAGACTTGCGAGAAGAACGCTCATGAAAGCCGGGAATCAAGGAATTGAGCATCGAACCCTCAGTGGGAGTGTTCGCACTCTAGTCGCTCGGTGTTTGGGGTTGATTCTCTCAATTTTCCCCTAATCATGCTTTCCAAGATTTGTTTTTCATCTAACAATCAACAATTATTCAATGCATGCATACATGTATCATGAGGTCTTTTCTTTAGGTTGTAATGGGGCTAGGGTCAAGGTAAGATCATATATGGCTAGTGGACTTAGGATTTGAATCTTTGATTAACTTAAACTTTCCCACCTAACCTATATAATAATAACCTATACAATTAAGTACTAATATAACTCCCCATTCCTCACTTTTTCGCATACTCATGCATTCTCTTTTGATTATCACACATATGCATTGATTTTATTTGAACTTTACTTTGGGGCATTTTGTCCCCTTTTATTGCTTTCTTTTTTTCTTCTTTTTTTTCTTTCTTTTCTATTTTCATATATATCATTTTTTTCCTTTTGTTTTTCTCATTTTTTTCTAGAATATCAATGCATAAGGTCTTACATTTAATTAACACATGAGTATGTACCCGATTTCCAAATATAAGAGTACAAAACAAAACACATCCTTTTACCTCAACCAATGTCCCTCCCAAGTTTCCCACACTTGAATGATGCTCACACACACTAGCCTAAGCTAATCAAAGATCCAAATAAAGGACATTTATTGTTTTTCGCTTTAAGGCTTGTAATGTGCTAAAATTGAGAATAAGTGGGTTAAGCGTAGGCCCAAAATTAGTTACAATGGAGAGTAAAAGGTAGGCTATTTGGGTAAGTGAGCTAATGAAATGATGGCCTCACTCATATAAATGCATGAATACACAAAATAATGGACATAAAGAATCAAACAAATCAAAGATTACAATCATAGAAAGAGAATAATGCACACAAGAAGGAAAAA
>NW_026264853.1:1120038-1123770 GCF_000817695.3 Arachis duranensis
AAATCATCACCCTAACCAAGTAGTCCTAATAAGAAAGAAGTGGTAAAAATATGTACAAATTCTAACTAACATGCAACCTATCATGCAATGCAATAGCTACTCTAATAAAGAAAATAAAAATTTGGTGTTGAAAAGGAAATTGTTACCCACGGAGATCGGTCAGACGACCTCCCCACACTTGAAGATTGCACCGTCCTCGGTGCATGCAAAAAAGAGCAAGGTGGACGGGTTGCTACAATTGATGAGCTTCTTCACAAGGTTGTGCGGAGGACTTGTTTGTTGCCCCATTTAAAAGCTTTTCCTTTCTCCCTCCTTGGTGGCCAACCTAAAAGGATAGAAAAGGAAAGGAATATTAAGCCTATAGCAAAGATATCAAAGCAATTAGAACATAGGCGGGGGCTAATGCCAAATAAGAGTATGATTCTCTACTACATGTTAGCTAAGCATGTGAGTGAGAAAACAATGTAAGGTAAGGCATATCATTAAACTCGATGCAAGAGTAAAGTTAAAGCATGAAGAGTGTATTGAGCATCAAGTTCCAATGAGAAGAAGTGGGTCATGAAAGACAATATGAGGTCATATCAATGCACAAAGACACAAGCGTCATACAAGATGAAGCATTGATTTAAAAGTTTCATCACCCAACAATATCAAACAAGTCAAGAAGCACCAAAATAATGTAAGAAAGTCTCAACAATTGAGTAGGAAAGTTCAACACCATTATTAAAATGGAAAACTTAGAAAATAAAATGAGAACAAGGTAGAAAAAATAAAATTAAAATGCAATGAATGAAAATAAGCAAATGCAATAAAAGAAAATGGAGGAAAAGAGAAAAAAAATTTTTGTTTTTTTTAGTATTTTATTTATTTATTTATTTATCTATTTATTATTATTATATTATTATTATTATTTTTTATTAAAAGAGAAAAAAAATTTTCCAAGAGAGGAAGAAGAAAGAATAAAAAAGAAAAAAAAAGTAGAAAGAAAGAAGAAGAAAAGAGGAAAGAAGGAGAAAGGAGGAAGGAGAAAAGCAGGGTGCAAATCCGCGCGCGCACAGCGTGCTAGCGCGTGGATGCAGCAGGGACAATCTGCGCGCACGCACACAGCGTGCTTACGCGCGGATGAGATTGTGCTCCCAGCACAATGTTAGCACAAAGCGCGCACAACTCTCTGGTTTTTGTATTGGAAGTTGCGGAAGTGCTATCCGCGCGCGCGCACAGCGTGCTAGCGCGCCGATGCCCTTTTTTTTTGCCCAAAAAGCAGAGAAAAAATGCCCAAGAGCTCCCTATAATGCCTACAACTCTTCTTTATTCAATCAAATATCATACAATTCACAAAAATGCAATTTGATTTAAGATTTATTCATCTACTACTAGTGAATACAACATACTAACAACCAATCTTTACAAACAAATCAATATGAAATGAAAATCTACCTACAATGGCAACTCAAATCACTTATTAAACAAAACTAAAAGAGGATGGAAAGAGTTTACCATGGTGGGGTGTCTCCCACCTAGCACTTTTAGTTTAAGTCCTTAAGTTGGACATTTTGAGGAGCTTATTATCATGGTGGCTTATGTTTGTACTCATCCTTGAATCTCCAAGGATCTTTGCTTCTCAATTGGTTGACAGAATTTCCAACCATCATCATCAAGCTTGGGCAAAGTTCTACCCAAGATATGAGTCCCCATAGTTGGTCTTCACATAGCGAACCGGGATCCCATATCTTGTTTTCGCATCCGTCTTCGATTTGGTCTTCATACTCTCTCTTTCCGGGTGGTTGACATATAGAATTCTCTTTAACATACCAAGCCTTCCGTTGAGACCCTTGTAGAGTGACATTCTTCCAATCATCGTTCCTATACCTTGAAGCTTTGATCTTAATGAGCCTAATTCCTAACTTGCAACCACTACATAACTCATTCTTGCTTTTAATTCCACAAAGAGCTCTAAGTTGACCATCATTTTCAATCAAACCATATTCAAGCGAGAAAGTAAAGCTTATGGATAAGAATTTTACCCACTTGAATGTTGTGTTGGATGGTGCCTCGGGAAGGGAGACCTCCCCACACTTAGACAATGCAAGGTCTACTTCCTTGTGCTCTTCTTTGTGTATTTCCACCTCTTTACGAGCTTCCTCGATTTCAACCTTTCCCCTTTTATCACATGGCTTGGTGTTGTCTTCAAGAACTTTGATGTCTTGCCTAATGGGAGGTGATTCAATTTTGGATAGAAATTCATTGATGAATAAATCCATTTCTTGGTCAACCTCTTCATATTCTTCAATTTCTATATACACCATGCCAATGTTTTCCTCTTGGTAGCTCTCTTTCTCATTGCTCACCAAGGGTATGGGAGGTTGTGCACACTCTTCTATAATTTCAACTCCATGTCCAATGGGAGAGGATTCAATTGTAGATAGAAATTCATCCATGATTGAATCCATCTCTTGATAAGCCTCTTCCAAGTCTTCAACTATGACATGCCTTGGAGGTTGCGCACCCTCTTCAACATCAATATCAAGCTTCTTGGAAGAGTTCTCCATGATGCTACATTCTCTTGGACTTTCAACATCTCCTAAATCTTCAACCACCTTTTCCTTTTCTTCAATGATCATAGGCTTCTCCAATTGTTCCAACACAAAATTCGACTCCTCCTTCTCCACAGGATTTTTCAATTTCTCCTTCATGCTTTGCTCTTCTTTTGGTTTTTCGCATGTGGCTACGGAAGTACCTTGAGTGTTCAAACATTGGTAGGCTACGGCGTGCACTACCTTAGTCAAGTTAGCCACAAACTCAAGTGTATCCCGCTTCATGGCCTCTTGTCCTTGAAGTAACAAAGTGAGAGAATCGTCTATTGGGTGTTTGGGGTGGGTAGGAAGGCTCATCATTTTGGAGAGAGGGTTCATAATAGGAAGGTGGTTCTTCTTGGTAAGGTTGTGGAGATTATGTGTATTGAGGTGGTTCTTGGGAGTAATCTTGATAGGGTTGTGGTGGTTCTAGGGGTTCTTGCTCATAATGGTCATAAGAGTATGGTATGCGGGTTTGGTCATATGATGGATATGGATCATAGGGCGGTGTTTGGTAATGAAAGGCTTGTGAGAATGGTTGAGGTTCATGTTGAGGATGAGATTCATAGGCATATGATGGTGGTTGTTAAGTGTCACAAAAAGAGTCATCATAGCCGTTAAATTGACATGCATTAGGATGGGAATTATACCTATAAGTATCTGGGGGTTGTTGCCAATAGGAGTGATCAATTCCTTGAGGCTCCTCCCATCTTTGTTGGTTCCATCCTTGGTACATGTTATCATTGAAGTGCATATTTCCTACAACACAATTAGGACCAAACTCAAAGCCAAAGTGAGAATTCATAGTGAGAGAACAAAATAAAACTAACAAAAATTAAGAAACAAACAAGAGATAAACCTATTAACAATATTCACATATCTACAATAATCAATAACATAACACCATTGCAAATCCCCGGCAACGGCGCCATTTTGATGATTAGGTTTTTGACGGTTTAGAATTTTACAAATGAATTCTCGTTGTAGTATAGTGGTAAGTATTTCCGCCTGTCACGCGGACGACCCGAGGTTCAATACTTTGGTTTATAAATTTAGGGGTGTGTTACTTGTGACAAACAATCTTTTGTATGAAAGGATTATTGTTGGTTTAGGAACTATACTTGCAACGAGAATTCATTTGTGAAATTCTAAACCGTCG
>NW_026264853.1:1124514-1143363 GCF_000817695.3 Arachis duranensis
AAACTACTTCCTAAAACTAAACTATGACTAATGATTAAAAGTATGTTGATTCCTCTTCAATCCTTGGCTTAAATAGCATCAGAAATGAGTTAGATTGGGCCCACAAGGCTTCTAAAATCGCTGGCCACGTGTTGCATTAAGTGGGTCATGTGCCACCATCGGCGCGTTCGCGTACCGTGCGCGTGCGCGCCCCTATGCGCGATGAAACTATGGCAAATCTTATATCGTTTCGAAGCCCCAGATGTTAGCTTTACAACCTAACTAGAACCGCATCATTTGGAACTCTGTAGCTCAAGTTATGGTCAATTAAGTGCGAAGAGGTCAGGCTTGACAGCTTTTTGGTTCCATCATTTCTTCATGAGTTCTCCAACTTTACATGCTTTTTCTTCATTCCCTTAATCCAATCTTTGCCTCCTAAATCTGAAATCACTTAACAAACATATCAAGGCATCTAATGGAATCAAGGTAAATTACTTATCTATTTTAAGACCTAAAAAGCATGTTTTCACTCTTAAACACAATTAAAGGAGAATATACAAAACCATACTATTTCATTGAATAAATATGGGTGAAAAGTGATAAAATCCCCTAAAATCAATACAAGATATACCAAATCTTTCCAAAATGTCTTGTCAAGTTATACATATATGAGACTCCACATCTTATTCTTTATTGTTATATGTTATCTGTAAAAAAGATTGAAAAAATTTCAAGTGTACCATTCACTTTATTGGTATTCTGGTGAACCATATACGGATCACGGACAAAAATAAATTGTGTCCCGTTATGCTGTGTATAATGTCAAAAGAGTACAAAGAAGAATATGAGAAAGATGGCTTAGTGTAGTTGCTTCGGCTGCCATGAGCTGAGCCATCCTGGTAAGTGTGCGACTGCTTATTGGACCCAAAGATTGACTTAATGACCCTTTTAGCATGCAGCCGGTTCGTTGTTGGATCCTCTAATCCAGTGAAAAAAGATTTGCATTCTTGGTTTGTTGAAAGACGTGAGAAAATTAAAAAGGTCATATTTATAATTTATTGTTTAATTTTGAGATTAAAAAGGGTCATATTTTAAATAACTAATGAGAAAATAAAATTAACTATCCTAGCATTTTTACTAGTTTAAAAATTTATGATTGAATTTTTATGGTAAATAAAAAATTTGTAATTAATTTTTTACTTGTTATTTTTTTAACAAAAAACAAAATACTAAAAAATTTACTCTTTAGAATATTTTATAATAAGTTTTACATCAAATACAAAAATAAAATTTTTAAAATATTTGTATTTTTTAATAAAAAATAGCTTGAAGAAACCTAATTTATAATTTTTATTTAGGATAAAATATTAAATTGGTCCTTTATGTTTGAGTCTAATCCTCTAAAGTTTAAAGAATCCTATTTGAATCTAAAAATGTTTCATTTAGCTTCAACGTAGTCCTACCGTGAAGTTAATGTTAAATAATTGATGAAACCTTAGTTTTCAGATATGAAAAACTTATATAACCAAACTTTTCGATTGTTGAGTAGAGTTCTCTGCAGTAGAGGTGACAATAGCCTTGTTCTTGTTGCTACCAGCGAACTTTTCCGCGGAAAATAAGTTCTCGACAATATTCTCCATGTGTTTGAACCAAGGCTAATGGCTCGTGGTGGTGCATCTGTTGCTGATCCTATGCCTCTTGAGTTTGTACCTCTTTTTCAGGGAAGGAGACATTAAGGTTTGGTGGAACGGTGAGGTTAATTGTTTAACATTGGCTTCGCACTAGGACTACATTGAATCTAAATGAAACTTTTTTGGATTCAAATAGGACACTTTAAATTGCTCATCCAATGAAAACCGATTAAAACCGACTAATTTGAATTTGATTGGATTATATTTTTTGCAAACCAATGGATCTGATCGGATTTCGGATCTACTTCTCATAACCGATCCAATCCAACCCAAACTATACAATGTGCTATAATATTACTATTTTATTTTTATATTTACAATTATACTTATAACATGTTCAATTATTATACATTTTATATTATTCATGTATTATTATTATTTAATAAATATTTTATGTTTAAAATGTGACTTATTTATTTTATTTTAACTAATCTATAATTTTATTTGTTGATTATTTAAGATATTTTTGAGACTTACTATATCATTGTTAGTTATTTAAAATTTGATATTAAAACTTGTTATATATATTTAGTTTTTTTAATTTAGTTCTATTTTATTGTCTAGGAATCGGATTTCGTAGCCCAAAATATGAACCAAATAATAAATAAAAAAAATGCCGAATTTATCAATTACAGTTTTTAGCCCAATAATATAATGCTGGCCAAAATCTATAAAAAACGATGCAGCCGAAACCGATCCATTACCCTCAATAAAATTTTAAAATATTGTATTAATACAGCAATTTTAAAAAATTTGTAACCAGATAGCATCATATATCTTATAGTAATGGAAAGTGTTCACATATCTTTGTGCGGAACGTGATATTTTGCATTCTTGAATCGTTCAGATATAGTATAAAATAGTGGCATGGTTAAGATTAGGGGCACGTGATATTTGGTGGAAAAGGGTCTGCAGTACTCACGGTGGAGTGTCAACAGGATGAAAAATTATTCATTCTATAAGCAATAAGTTGGCATTTATGTTCAAAGGTGAGCTGTTGCTGAGAAGTTATAATGGCGTGGTATGTGGAAGCCGAGTCGAGTGAAATTGGCTTGGGCCAATAGATTTTTTTTGTTCCTTTTCCGCATGGTTTGGGTCTTATTGCATGGTTTGGGTCAGTTAAATTTTATAAAAGAGAAATGATGTGTTGCATGGTTCTAAAAATGGTGCTTCCCAAAAATTAGAATGTGAACATGGTTTTATTCTTGTTGCTATTTAGAAAAAGAGTACGTAAAATTGGCTTAGCTAGTAAGTGTTTTTGTGCTGTTATTGTTTATTCTCTTGTAATTAGTTCTTAAACAATTATTAGTGCTTAAATAATTAGGAATATTTAAAATAGAGAGTGATTAGTACACAGTAAAAAATTATTTTGTTAAGTTACCATCAAATTTTGAAAGAGATGGGTGGTTAGTATGAGCTATATTGAATAGTGTGAGCCCATAATAAAAATATTTTGTTATTTTATGTTAAAGTCAATTTTTTGTAATGTAATTGTATTATGATAAAATTTGTGAGTGACTTATGTATGTAATATGCCTATATGCATGTTAAAAATTTGGTTAAAGTTAGGAGAAATAATTTTTTCTTACGAAAATAATGTTTTAAGTATTGTATGGAAAAAATAAATTTAAAACCCAAGTTCTGCCCGCAGATACACACCGTATGGAGTCCTTCACATATCAACAACCCTCCGCTGGACCAGCATGATCCCCTCTCACTCTATTTCACCATCTCTTACTTTGGTGCTGCACAAATATTAAAACAATTGTGTTACTGGGCAGAAAAATGGTTTGGGCCCAAGCCTTCAGAGTTGCTCTATCATTACCCTTTAAGAAGCCACTCACCAAGTCCAAAAAAAAAAAACAAAAGGAGCCACTCACCTTTTGTGCATTTAGGTAGCATTTGTTTTGCAGTACTGGAACAGAGACTGAGAGACTAAGACACAGTATTATATTTGTTGGCTCAGAGATTAATACTAAAATTTCTGTCTCTGTCTCTAAAATTTCAGTATTTCAGTACTTCCAAAATATAGGGACACAGGGGACTAATATTTTTAGAAATAGAGACTGAAACTTTAATAACATTTTATACCTAAAATACTTTCATTTTAATTAATTAATTCTAATTTTATCTTTTGTGCAAATTAAATTAGAGTTTTATTCTTGTTTCAATTTTTGTCTCTCACTTGACACCAAACAGAATACTAAAACTTATTTCAGTCTCTATCTCTTAGTCTCTGTCTCTTAGACTCAGTCTTTGTCTCTCCACCAAACGCTACCTTACAGCCGATTATTAATGACATTTCATAGTCATTTTCAAAGTTATATCCATCATTTTATCCTTCACTAAAACAAAATTCAAGAGAGCTACTTGATCGTACGCTGAATTTCATGTTCCGCACTTTTTGACCGGCATATGGAATAACTTTCCTATATAATAATATATAGATAGTATCAAGTTTAGCAAATTACTCCATAAGATATTGCAGTAAGAGATATAATTTGGCTTTATTATATTAGTACCCTTATTATGACATTTAGCATATTATTCAACCTCACATATTATGATTTTCAACTCTTGTAAAGACGTACACTTAACAATTATGTTTTCAACATGTTTACAAATGAAGTCTACAAAATTTAGCAAAAATTTAATGTCACATATATGTTTTTATTAATTACATAAAACAAAAAAATAAAAAAGTATATAAGAAATATAATAATATAATTAATTTTGTGGTTGAAAATTAATGCAGTATGTAGATTATTTTCTTCCATAAAATTGATAAAACGTATGTTAAGAAAACATTGAAATATTTTGATATAACTAATTACATAAGAAATATTCCCGAATATATAATATCAAAGATGGATTTTATTTTTAAAAAAATGGAGTGTCTCTTGTGATTAGAGTTATGTAACTGAAAAACAATCCCTTCCATCTCCCTCTTTTTGCTTTTTGAAATTGGTGTGTCTCACTCCCACCACATTGGATGTTCACAAAAAGAAATGTCTCTTAATCTTTCTTTGAGGGGTGTTACTAACATTTCACTATACCCCCTTCTCAGACTTGGAACTCAACTACCACACCGATACTCTGCTTCAAAAATTTCATTTTTCTTGGAACCCTCATAATGCACACAACCTGTTTGATCAATTTCCCCTGAGGGACCTCAGAAACCATAATCACTTGCTCTTTCATTACTCTCGTAATTACCAATCCCAAGAGGCTATTTGTCTTTTCATGGCCATTTGTCGTTATGTTTTGATCCCTAATGCTTCCACCATCTCTTGTGTTCTCAAAGTTTGCACCAACTCCTTCCATGGCAGTGTTGGACTTTTAAACCATGTTAGTGTCGGAACTTCTCTAGATGATATGTACATGAAAAATGAGGTTGTTAGTGATGTGAAGAGAGTTTTTTACGAAATGGGCCACCAGAATGTGTTGTCATGGACTTCCTTGCTTGCCGGATATTCGCAGAATTGTCAAATGCAATGTGAGGGGTATTGGCCTAATCAGTATACAATTTCTACCATGATTGCTGCCTTGGCCAATGAAGGTGAGATTAGCACAGGAATTCAAGTTCATGCCATGGTTATAAAGCATGGTTTTGAGACAGTGACGCATGTGTGTAATTCTCTTATTAATATGTATTCAAAGTCAAGGATGTTTAATGATGCTAAAGCTATCTTTGATGATTTGGAGAATAAGGATTCAGTTTCTTGGAATAGTATTATTGGAGGACATGTGACAAATGGACATGATTCAGAAGCATTGGAAACTTTTAATCAAATGCAACTTGCAGGGGCTAAGCCTACTTGCTTGACATTTGCAACTGTTATCAAGTTATGTGCTAGCATTAGAAAATTGGGATTAGTAAGAATGCTGCATTGTAGGGTTCTAAAGAGTGGGTTTTTTGCTCACCAAAACGTCACAACTGCACTGATGGTTGCATTGAGCAAGTGCAAGGAGATGGATGATGCCTTTAGTATTTTTTCTTTGAACCAAGGAGTTCGAGATGTGGTATCATGGACTGCTATGGTTACTGGGTACTTGCAGAATGATCGAGTTGATCGGGCTATAGATTTGTTCTCTCGCATGAGGAAGGAAGGTGTTAAACCAAATCATTTCACGTATTCTGCCATCCTTACCGTGCAACATATTGCTTTTGTTTCTCAAATACATGCAGAAGTTATCAAAACCAATTACGAGAATTCATCTTCAGTAGGTACTGCTCTTTTAGATGCTTTTGTTAAGATGGGAAGTACTAATGATGCTAGAAAAGTTTTTGATCGAATTGAAGCGAAGGACATAATAGCATGGTCAGCCATTTTAGTGGGGTATACACAAACAGGAGAAACTGCAGATGCTGTCAAAATCTTCCTCCAATTGACGAGGGAGGGGATTAAACCAAATGAGTATACCTTTTCTAGCATCATTAATGCCTGTGCTGCTCCAATGGCCTCAGTAGAACAAGGAAAACAATTCCACGCTTGTGCAATTAAAATGAGATTAAATAATGCTTTGTGTGTAAGTAGTGCTCTTGTTACCATGTATGCAAAGAGAGGCAATATTGAGAGTGCACATGAGGTTTTCAAAAGACAACAGGAGAGGGACTTGGTTTCATGGAACTCGATGATATCGGGATATGCGCAACATGGTCAGGCCAATAAAGCTTTAGAGGTATTCATCAAGATGCAAAAACAAAACATGGAAATGGATGTTGTAACATTTGTTGGCGTCATTTCCGCCTGCGCCCACGCCGGTCTAGTGGACAAGGGTGAAAAGTATTTCAACATAATGATTAATGATCACCACATTAGTCCAACAGTGGAGCACTATTCTTGCATGATTGATCTATATAGCCGTGCAGGGAGGTTGGAGAAAGCCATTGATATCATAAATGGAATGCCATTTACCCCAGGTGCAACCATTTGGCGTACTCTTTTGGCAGCTGCTAGAGTACACCGCAATATAGAGCTAGGAAAACTTGCAGCTGAAAATCTTGTTTCACTTCAGCCGCAACACTCAGCAGCTTATGTTCTGCTATCCAATATGTATGCTGAAGCAGGAAACTGGCGAGAAAAAGCTAATGTGAGGAGGCTAATGGACAGGAGAAAAGTGAAGAAAGAACCTGGTTATAGCTGGATTGAGGTGAAAAACAAAACCTATTCATTCTTGGCTGGTGACACATCACATCCTATGTCAGACAACATTTACGCTAAACTTTCAGAGTTGATTATCCGTTTGAGGGATGCAGGTTATCAGCCTGATACAAACTATGTGTTCCACGATATTGAAGATGAACAAAAAGAAACTGTTCTTTCTCACCATAGTGAAAGGTTGGCAATTGCCTTTGGGTTAATAGCTACAAATCCGGGAATTCCACTCCAGATTGTGAAGAACCTTAGGGTCTGTGTAGATTGTCACAACTTCATTAAGTTAGTATCACTCATTGAACAGAGATATATTGTTGTCAGGGACTCAAATCGGTTTCACCATTTCAAAGATGGTGTGTGCACATGTGGGGACTACTGGTGATTTTTTAGTTATTATGCTCAATTATCTGTTTTGAAGATTCTTCTATAGATTCATCCTTTGTTTGCCAAAAATTTATGAAGCTTTCTAGGAAAGCCTAGTAAATAATTTCTCATGTGAAGAGTGTCATAGGAAGTGACGTATATAGTTAAGAAAGATTATAGATATTCAAAATGAGAAACCAAAACCAACAGAAAACATATGATTCATGTAGCTTTAGAAAATAGTTCATTGATCTGCCAACAAAGCATGAGTTGCCACTCAAAATAACCATATGTCTATAACCAAATTAATTACATTGTATATCAATATAATTTCAAGTCAAGGTAAACTTCCACCATCAAAATTAACCTTCCTCTCCATACTCCTTGGTGAATCTTTCATAAACCTTAAGATCAGCTTTGCTTACTGTAGGTTTTTTCCTAGCAAGTATCTTCTCAAAATCTGTTCTAGTAACTGGGGTTGGAAGGATCTGCATAATTTTTGAAAATAATAAGCAATCAGTGCATAAAAGATCCTAGTCTAAGAACATTTTCATCAATATCTTAAGAATCTTGAATACCTTAGAAGAAAGTCCTTTTGAAGCAAGCTCCTGCATTGTAGTTTGCACAGCACCTTGTTGTTCTGGTTCACAAAGGGTCCACATCCCCTCAGGATTCTCATAGAAGAACATGGCATCTTGGGTTTTCCGAATAGGTTCCAATAAAACATCCTCCACCTGAAGCAGAGATCCAAAAACTTGAAATTCATCTAAGTTCACTGAAACTAGTTATGTTTTCATATAGAAGTTGAACTTACACAGATGGATATATCTGAACCAGAAAATCCCTCTGTCCTGCTCGCCAAGTATTCAAAATCACTCTCAGTCAAGTTATAAGGAGTATCTCCTAAATGCACCTGTTCAAGATATCAAGCAACCAAAATGCATAGTAAAAACCATTTGTTAGGTTTATGTAACTCAATGAAATCCATCTAACATTCATTCAATAATCTTGTTCATTGCTCTTGCCTTGAACATGTGTTGGCGAGCCTTCAAGTCTGGTAGCGGGATGTATATACGCTTATCAAACCGCCGTCTTATTGGCTGCAATTGCAATCTGATCAGTGATCAGATAAAACAACATTGTATTGACTCCATATGAGATCACAAAAACTTTGCTAGTTTTGTCTCACCTGGTCCAAAGCGAAGGGTGCATTTGTTGTTGCAATAACCAGAATTTTCTGATCAGTGTATCCTATATCCTGCAATTGTAAAATATGAAGTGGGTTTATCATCACTGAATTGTGGCCTATTAATATTCACACCATTGACTTGCTGTCGTGTATAATGAAATTAAGGTGTAAACGAACAAACTAATTACCATGAAACTATTACCTGCATCTGTACGATGAGTTCTGTTTTAGTTTTTGTTGAAGCTTCATTCTCATTGCCTTCTCCATAAAGGGTATCTATCTCATCAATAAAAATGAAAGCAGGAGCATTTTCTCTAGCCGTTTGGAAAAGGCTTGAAACCAACTTTGCACTTTCACTCTTCCACTTTGATACAAGGTTTGATGAAGAAACACTGATTATAAAAAATTTCAAAAGGTTAAAAATGTTGGCAATATTAATACCTTAAGGGAAAAAAAACATGTCATTATGAAATTCAGTATATATATAGTTTCACTTATGAATATACATAGGCATTGTAAAGATTTTTCTCTGTAATATGGCAGATTCCTTACCAGGTAGATTTCTAAACCTAGTAAACTCTATTCTGCTCTCAAGAAAAAGATAGAATGAATAATTAAATAAACTTACCTGAAAAATGTGAAGTTAACTTCTGTTGCAACGGCCTTAGCCAAATATGATTTCCCTGTACCAGATGGTCCATACAGCAAAAAAGTTCTCTGTTGTTGTTGTTTACCTATAATAAGACACCATTACAAAGACATTTACCCCACTATATACATATTAGCATTTTGTGAATATGAAGCATACGTTGTTCATTAAAAATTTGCATGTAACATTATTATTGTTTTGCAGCTAAGCTAATTTTAACCGTTCAGCTCTTAAAATGTCACTTCAACCAGAAAACTCATCATTTGTGTGTGTGTGTGTGTGTGTAGAGGACTAATGGAAAAGTTGTGAAAGTCACAAATTGCTTAAGGATATGATCAAAATAACTTTATAAATACTATAGTAGATGCTATGTTATTTGGTGAGTTAGCTTTTGAGTTAATCTATAACTTGGTTACATAGTTAACCTCAAAATTAATATTATCTTGTAATGAAAAGCTAAACAAACCAGTAAAGAACTGAGGGAACTTCAAAGGCAAAATAACAGCCTCCTGAAAGGCCTGCTTAGCTCTCTCCAATCCTGCCACGTCACTCCACTTCACATTGGGATTTTCCCTTTTGATCGCTGAGTTCAGCCCAGTCTCACAACCACTGGGCTTTGCAACCGGCCGAAAGTAGGTATGACTGGGCTGTCCTTCATCGAGAACAGCCCGGATCTCCTCGGCCCGGCGCAAGTACACGGTGAACTTGTCCTGGACGGCTTCCCTCATCTTAAGGTTGGGCTCATACTTGAGGTAGGTCTTGAAGTACTCCAAGGCATTCATATAAAGAGGGAACGCTTTTGCGTAGTTTCCGGCATTGTCTTCTTGCACTGCTTGCTTCACGTACTCTATTGCCTGATCCTTGAAATGACCATAGCTATACATCTTCTTCTTCTTCTTTCGGAGTTTGCCAAAACTGAATAAGTTGGAAGGGACCACTCAATGAAGGTTCCGCCCCGTGGAGTTAACGCTATTTTTTGCTTTGGACTATATAGAAATAAGATGCATTTTTTACTTTTTATTTATCTATTTTCTGGAGCTTATTTGTTTAGTGGTTTTTGATAAGAATAAAGACGTGATAGACTGATAGTAATATAAAAACACACGAATATGGCACCAACAAATAAACTAGGACAAGAAAAAAGTTAGGTAGTTGACTTGAAAGAATAAGACAAAAGGGTGGAACAACATTATTCCGTTGCTCTTTTCTTCTTACAGAGAAGAAAAACAAAAAAAGGCAGCAGCTAAAGAAGGAAGAGGGACGAAGAAGAGTATAGATTAAAATTAAAGAGTAGAAAAACACTGATTCATTTTGTGTTTTTTTTTTAGACACTTGATTGAAAATTTGATTGAACAATCAGTTACTTGTTCTCTTAGCACACTACTGAGTCTGTATATATATGTATGTATATACACATTCCTTTTTCTTTAGGTACATTTTGCACTTTGTTTACGTAACTAGATAAGAGAGAGACAGAGTTGGGAAATTAGATCACATAAATGAATCAGCAATCAAAGTTCTCAGAAACATTTTGGTCACATCACATGGTTAACAGTACTGATTTTCCAATGATTTATGATTTAATAGAAGCTTAGTGCAACATATCCACTTAATTTTTCATCCATCTTTATAACCAAAATTGCACTACAGAACTATGGTCACTCAGTTTTGTGAACCCGCCATTATTGCAAGCTAACATACGCAACAAGCATACGGATTTTTTTCTTTTTCTTTTACAGATTGTTTCAGATTCCGTTATACACAATTTAGGAGAGAATGAGCATCCACCTAGGATTGAAAGAAAGAAAAACAAAAAGGTATCGACATTTATAAATCCATCTTTCATAAGAGGGGACTACAATCCCCAAAAATAGCTATTTCACTTGATTCGACAGCCAAATAAATTACAAAGCATCACAATACACATTAAGGCGTTTCTTCGACGAGAAAGTGCACCTTCAAAATCAACCTTCCTCTCCGAACTCTTTGGTGAATCTTTCATGAACATCTAGGTCAGCTTTGCTAACTGTAGGTCTTTGCCTAGCAAGTACCTTCTCAAAATCCGTTCTAGTAATCGGCGGTGGAAGGATCTGCATAGGGCATTTTAGAAAAGTAAGCATCTACCCACATGAAGTAAGGATAAATATACAAACATAGTCGGAAAAATAAAAATTCAGCTTCTCAAGAACCATTTATCCTTTTATTCCGGGCAAAATAAAATTTCCTACAACCATCATCATTCATCAATATCTTCATAACTTTGAATACCTTAGAAGCAAGTCCTTTTGAAGCAAGGTCCTGCATGGTGGTTTGTATTGCTCCCGGTTGCTTTGGTCCACAAGGGATCCACATACCATCGGGACTCTTACAGAAGTACATGGCATCTTGGGTTTTGCGAACAGGTTCAAATAAAACATCCTTTACCTGAAAAGGTCCAAAAACTTGTTACTTGAAATGCATCGAAGATTACAGAAACCGCTTATTTCATATCAATATCAAAGTCGAACTTACACAGACAGATATATCTGAACCAGAAAACCCATCAGTCCTGCTAGCCAAGTATTCAAAATCCTTTTCAGTCAAGTTGTTGGGAGTATCTCCCAGATGCACCTGTTTAATTCATCAAGCCAGAAAATGCATAGTGAAACCGATTGGTTTATATGGTTCAATAAAATCCATATCATATGATAATCATGTGCATTGTTCTTGCCTTGAACATGTGTTGGCGAGCCTTTAAATCTGGTAGTGGAATATATATGCGCTTATCAAAACGACGCCTTATTGCCTAAAATTAAAAATCAAGTTAAGACAACATTGTATTGTCTCAATGATATCACATAATGACAGAAACATAATTTTGCCTTACCTGGTCTAAAGCATAGGGTGTATTTGTCGCTGCAAGAACAAGAACTTTCTGATCATTGTGTCCTACACCCTACAATATAAAGTGGATAAACTGCATTTTTAATTGCAAAGAGAAAGAAATTCTAAGGCTCTGTTTAGATTTCGTCCCAGGACGAAAATACGGAGAGAAAATAAAAATATAGACGGAATCTTGTTTTGAGACAAAATCATATAATTGTCTACATTCCCTAGGACAAATTAAGGTAAAATTTTGTTCACTCTAGAATCTAGGACAGGGAGGCAGATAAAAATTATTTTTCTTTCCAAAACTATTCCCTTTGAATTTTCATAATCCAATTATACCCTTTACCTAATTTCAGAAATCACACCTCCCATAGTCCCATCATTCCTCATCACCAGAAACTGCAACTATGACTAGTGCCAATACCGCTGCCACAACCTTGTTTCTCCATCACCAAAATCAGATATGAATCTAATAATGATGCAGATCTGGATCTAAAACTACCACAGCTGCATCCACCTTCCTCTGCCACCATGGCTACACTGCCTCTGGACCCCTTGCCACCTCCTCCCTCAGTACTTTTCTCGATCTCACTTTCTGTCATCCTCCACCGCCCCTGGTTCGTTCTTCTCTTTCTTGATCTCTCTTTTTTGCTCTTTCTCAATCTTATTGTTCCTTAACGCAGGCTGTCCCTCCGCTGCCTCTTCCTCCTTCTCTGCTCTGCATCTGCTTCTCTCTTTCTTTCTGTCTTTCTCGACCACTCTCTCTTTCTCTCTCTCTCTGATCCTCTTTTCTTCTTTTTTTTTTAAATAAAAAAAGGATTTATTTCTGTTTTGGTTTTGGGTGCTGAGGAAGTTACTGGAGTTTGCTTACTTTGATTTGGATCGATGTTTTTTGTCTTGGTGAGAAGTGGTGGCAGGGTGGAAGGAACAACTTGAAGGTGAAAAGGGCAAAAATGTTATTTTGCAAATTTTATGTTTTATATTTAATACTGTCACCTAACAAGATAAAATAACAATTCTTTTTGTCTCCGTCACACCATCTGTATTTCTATCCCAAGACAATATCCAATCAGAGCCTAAATGTGGTAAACCATACCATAACGATTGATAAGTAATAACTATATTAATATGAAGAAGAAAATCATGTGTTAAAACAAAATTATTCCCTTTTCTGTTTTGTTACTAATGATAGTTCAGATGCTAATTTGTTATTCCACACTTGTGTGAATTGAAGAACAAAATATCAGCAAGCAGGATCAAGCATGAATTGGATCAGCCCCACAATAATATTCACCTACAATGGCCTAGTATGCTGAAACATGAAAATTCTGGCCTCCCCTAGTTCACTTGTTTTCCAATGCAAAAATTAGCATGCAATATGTATATCACGGAACTTGAGAAATGAATTGTGGTTTACTAGCACTTATCGTTGTGCATAATGTAATTCAACTGACTCTGTTTATCAACACATCCCCACCATGAAACCATTACCTGCATTTGGACCAGAAGTTCTGTTTTAATTCGTCTAGAAGCTTCACTCTCATTGCCTTCTCCACGCTGACCACAAAGGGAATCTATTTCATCGATAAATATTATAGAAGGAGCACTTTCTCGGGCCATTTGGAAAAGGCTTGAAACCAACTTTTCACTTTCACCCATCCACTTTGAGACAAGGTCTGATGAAGAAATACTGGTGAAGAATTTAAGAATTTAGAAGTTAAAAATTCTTGCAAGAACATGTCTCCTTATGAAACAAGATTGATAACAAAAGTAACAAATCTTCTTTTAATAGGTATTAAATGTATCCCAATGGAACCAAAACTATTGTCAAGAAAAGGACGAGAAATCTTCTTGATGAATTAGAACTGAAAGGTAATTATGAACACAGCACCTTCTAAAAGATACACCACCTGGTATGAATTGTGTCATAACTGAAATTCTATATTTAAAATTATTTTTAAAGCAAAAGGTACAAGATTTTAATTTTTATTTCTCATTTTTATCACATCAAAACTGAAAGTGAAACTGAATCCATAGAGGATAAAGGAAGTCGGTTATAATGATATTCAGTTTTTGATGATTGTACTGTAAGTTTTTAAGAAATTATTGTAAAAAAAAAAAATGCATATCTTGTATGGTTACTGGAGGTACCCCCATACACAACTATGATGACAAAAATCCTATCTTATACTAGATGGCAGGAATTATGTATTTGCAATTCAGGCTTTTATAATGTCTACAAACAGCATGCTAAGCATAAATTGAGACTAACTAACATTTTCACTAATGAATATAAAGGCATTCTAATGATTTTCCCTGAATTTGGCAATTTCCAGAATTGGTAGATTTCTCGACACCATGAAATATACACTATATTCAAATCTTAAACAAGAGAATATATATATATTTAACCTGAAAAATGTGGAGTCAGCTTCTGTTGCAACAGCCTTGGCCAAATATGATTTACCTGTTCCAGGTGGTCCATACAACAAAAATGCTCGCCATGGTCGTCTTTTACCTGAAGGATACCATTAGTAACATTTAATAAAATTCCATAGAAATAAATTAATATTTAATGAATATGAACCATCTCCTACTGCTTACAGAAGTCCAAATCACGTTTTCAATCAAAGCCAATTTGTGGTTGCATAGAAGAGTTAGTAAAAATCCGGTCGTCATAAATTTCAGAATAAGAATCCCTTTACACTTTCTTGATATATCAGATCAAAGATCGGAGAAGGAAAAAATTGAAATGTAATCACAGCATCCTATGCTTCCCCTTTTCCTCCTACTCAACCAAGCAGACCCTTATTTCAAAAGTATCTGATTTCCACACTAAGCTAAAAACTCGGCAGAAAGAAAACTTTTTTGTCATCCTTAAAGAGTCAGAAACACCTAAGACAATAGTAAATTCACATTAAAAGCACGCACAGAATCCCTCTGATTCTCATTAGCAACATTACCATCAACACGCAACAAGCAACGTCATTCAAAATGGATAACGATAAGTCCAAGTTCGAGTTCAATTCAATATTCACATTGCAATTCCTGTAAGTAGAAGCAAAATCATTAACCAACCCGTAAAGAACTGAGGGAACTTGACAGGCAAAATCACAGCCTCCTGCAAAGCCTGCTTGGCACTCTCCAACCCCGCGACATCATTCCACTTCACGTTGGGCTTCTCTCTTATGATCGCGGAGTTCAGCCCGGCCCGCAGCTTCGCCTGCTCCGGGTCTTCCCCATCCCCACCACCACCTTCCCCGCCCTTGGGCTTGGTCTTGGGCCTAGCGGCAACTGCAGCATCCCCGTTGGATGCCCCCGGGCCGGGGCCGCCGTCGTCGAGGACGGCACGGATCTCCTCAGCACGACGAAGGTACTCGGTGAACTTCTGGGTAATTGCTTCTCTGATCTTAGGGTTCTTCTCGTACTTGAGGTGGGTCTTGAAGTACTCCAAGGCGTTCATGTACAAAGGGAACGCTTTGGCGTAGTTTCCGGCATTGTCTTCTTGCACCGCTTGTTTCACGTACTCTATTGCTTGCTCCTTGAAATTGCTATACATCTTCTTCTTACGGTCCTCAACCTAGAGCTACAATATGGCATATGGAGAAGAAGAAGAAGAAGAAGAAAATTTTGGAATTGAGAGTTTTGATGAGGATTGGGGAAAACCCTAGAGATTCGAAGAAGCCATGGATCTTTGGAATTGAAATTCCAAGGTGTGAGGATCTAAGCGATCGGGTTCAGGTGAAGGGAAATGGAATCTGAATAATTTTAGGGATGTTTTTGGATGAAGCGCGTTTCGATTAATTTCGGGTTGATTAAGCTAAAGGAAGGGGTTACTGTTCTCTCACTGTGAAGCTATTTTTGTCTTAATGGCTGCTTTTTCTTGTTGCAACTCTTTTTGAACATTGGTGGAATTAAATTTACGACAATAAATACCATATAGATATAATTTACGAGAACAAATATTATTATTTTAGATCTTTGACTAATAATAATTTATAGTTATATTTATTAAATTTTATATATATAAATACGTAAAATTTATTTATTGAAAATAATATAATATTTGTATCGATTAAATTTAACTAAAATTGTTAAAAAACATGTTGGTCCTAAATTTTCTGTTTCTTTAGCTAAAAAGCCCATTTCATTATCATTTTTTTTGGGTCTTGCCGTTTTATTGTCTTATAAGGCCCAAAAAGTTTATTTAGGCTATTTGGGCCTCTCTAGAATGACCTCGAAGATACAAATGTGCCCCAAAAACCAAAAACATAGAGGGAGGATGTGGAGACAATGCCGAGAGCCCAGCCCACACATGAAACTACCAGCCAAGGCCATTAAGAAAAAATGGTAAATTATATACTTCCAATTTAATCACCAAAGAGAAAAGTTTAGTGGCAAATTGAAAAAAGGGTTTAGCTAAGTTGCCAATTAAAAAAAATTTATAAAAAAATATATAATATTTAAATTCTATTACACTTGTTGTATATTTATTAAAATAAAAATTCATAATATATTCAAATACATACCTTAACTAAACTTGTAAAATGACTATAATACGTAAAAGGAAAAGAACTAGAGTTGCAACCACAGAGATCTTTGTAGTGGAATCATTATACCCTGTGCAAATTGGACGGAAAAAACCTGCAAGTTGCAGGGGAGAGGTGAATTAAAGAACTCTTCCAAGCTATAAGTATAGCTGTATAGGACCAGTAGATACACTGATACAGTAATATTATTAGAAGTTAAAACACGTTGGTACAAATGAAGGCTCCAACGTTCAAGTTTGTGTTGCCTTTATTATTATTATCGGTTTACCCAGGCGTGTAAATTGGGGTTTAATGGGTCACATATTCACATCGCAGGGTTGACACTTGACACATGATGATGATATTCTAGGAACCATTTTCCAAGGCGGAGGCGGAGGCGGAGGCCAACAACGACATTCGACTTGTCAGCTTTCACTCTATGGCTAATTAGCTATGCCCTATGCATATGTGAACGTGATGTCAAACTTCAAAGGACCAAGCCTTTTTCACTTTTCCTTTTAATTGTTTTTTTTAAGAGAAAGTATGAAAATAGAAGCAAATGTATGAATCAACAGCCTAGAAAGCGTATGCGCTGAATCTGGTGGACTCATTCCTCACGGCGCCGTATGTATTACCGCCCACCTTCCTTAGGACGGTCCAAATTTGCCAGCCACTTTAAGGTTACCCTAGTAAGTGTAATTAAAAATTTTTTAACGTAAAATATCTTGAAAAAATAAACTAACAGTTTTATGTTCATATTCGTTGTATTTTTTTTAAGAAAGAAATATGTGGTTAGATAGATAATCATATTTGTTATATCACCCAAAATAGTTTTTTCTATTTATTATTTAAATGACAATTATTAAGAAAATAATTCAATTAGACAATAATATAAAAATGTTTGGACCGAAAATGCAGTAACAAAAAAAATGAGAATTTATTTGTCCACGGAAAATATCTTGACACTAGTAAATACTATTGGCAACGAGAATTATGTGGGGGAAATTCGCGATATCACATGTAAATAAATAAATAATCACAAGGTGACAATTGACAACAAACAAACCCATAATAATTCGTTTGTAGAAAAGAAGTAGCGTAGCTTAAACGGCTTCCAGAAGATACTGAATCACGGCCCCATACGCCTCACCTCATCTCCTGCGCAAGAGAGAGAAACAAAGTGCCCTCAATAACCTCACTTTTTCCCCCAACGCGGAATAATAAATAAATAATAGACGCGCTAGGTGCACAAAAAAACCCCAAAGACGAAAACATAAAAGGAAAAGAGAAACAGTTAAAAATAAAAAAAAAAGGGGGAAAAAACCTCAGTAATAGAAGATTTGAGAGAAAGAAAGTATCTGGAATTTTCCAAAGAGGAAGAGAGGAGGAATCCCAGACGGAGCGTCCTTTGTTGTGTCCCCATCTCTCTCTCTCTCTATTTCTCTTTTGGGGTTCTTTTCTTTGGGACTTCCCTTCAAAATCCCTTCATTCCATCCCAGATTCCGTTCTTTGTTTTCCTTCAAAGCCCAACCAAACCCCTCTCTTTTATTTCCCCCTTTCCATTCTCTTCAATTCTCATCACTCATCTCAATATTCCAATTCTCCTAACGGTAATTTCTCCTCCTCGTCTTTTCTTCTCTTCGAATCACAGATTTCTGATTTTCTCTCCAACCAAACAGTTTTCCTTTTTTTTTTCTTCGGGTTAATTTGAATCTTATTATTCATTGATCGGTACCGATCTCATTCGTTGCAGGTTTGGTGAGACAAACAACAAAACAGAAATGGCGGAAGAACACAGATGCCAAGCACCGCGCCTCTGCGCCAACAACTGCGGATTCTTCGGCAGCGCCGCCACGCAGAACCTCTGCTCCAAGTGTTACCGCGATCTCCAGCTCAAGGAGCAACAATCCTCCTCCGCCAAGCTCGTTCTCAACCAATCCTTGGTTCCGCCATCTCCGTCACCCGCCGCCGTTGCTCAGCCGTCTTCCTCTTCGTTTCCGCCAGCTGCAGCGATCGATTCGTCATCTTCGGCGGTAGATGCTGTGGATCAGCCACGCGCGGAGGCGGCGAAACCAGTTCTGCAGAACCGGTGCATGACGTGCAAGAGGCGCGTGGGGCTCACGGGGTTCAAGTGCCGGTGCGGGTTGACGCTGTGCGGGGTCCACCGGTATCCTGAGCAGCATGGTTGTGAGTTCGATTTCAAGGGATTAGGGAGGGATCAGATCGCGAAGGCGAATCCCGTCATCAAGGCTGAGAAGCTTGACAAGATCTGAAGGAAGAAGGAACAGAATGAAAGGGTAGTATGGTCATTTCGTATTTGCGATTGTTACCTTTAAAACCGGGATTATTTCGGATCCGGGTCCGAGTATTGGACTGTTAGGTTGCTTACGGATCGGCCGCCGTAATGGGCGGTTAGAGGGTG
>NW_026264853.1:1146743-1191716 GCF_000817695.3 Arachis duranensis
CTGCGATTTCTCATGGAACAAATCGGATGGTCCGTTTTGTTCGTTGGGTAAGTAGGTTCTAGTAATCGCATGGTCCGAGTTGTGGATCACGGTAAATGAAATCAGATCCAAGTTTGTTCATCTTTTTCGACTTCTCTTCTTCTTCTTTCTCAGGGTGTGGGGTCTGTATTGTTGGGTTGAAAAAAATTAGTTGCTGGTAAAGTTTTTGTTTTTGTTTTAGTGAGTGTTAGGAATGGATGATATAGTCCTTTTGAAAGTGTATTATTTTTTAATGTATTCTATCTTTGTTTTATATTAATTTATTTTATTTTTTATTTTTACTTTGTAAAATTTGTAATTGTAATTATTATATACTACGTTTATTATTAAAATTTTGTATAATATAAACTATGATCCTATAAAAAAAGACAAAATAAATAAAAAATTAATTATAAATAACAATAGAGTCATAAATAATAAAAATTTATAGTCTAAAATAATACTAAATTAAAGAGTATTGACGATACTAAAAAAATTATAGAATATTTTCTTTTTGTGTGACATTATAAAATTTATAGTACTCTCTTTTATATTTTTATTTTTTATTGTATTTATTTTATTTATATGATAAATATTTTTTATATTATTTTTTATAGTATTCTGATTTTGCAGGTATATAAAATTGATGTCTATTTTAGTAATTTTTCATCTAAAAGTGATTTTGAGTAGTATAATCCAAACAACATTTATTTTACTATAATCAATTTTGATATAAAGATTACCAAACATAAATCACGTTAACCAAAACTAACTTATCATCAAAATCAATTTTACAAAATCAATTTTATGCAAACTCTGGTTTGCAAACTGTAATCCAAACACACACTTAGATGGTTGGATGATATTATTGAAGATGTGGAGATTCAAAGTTCTAAGAATAGATTACTTGATTTGAAGGAGATAATTGTGAAGATTGGAGATGGATTGAAGAAATAAAAAAACTCTAAGTAAAATTACTCATAATAGATTTAGAAATGTTATGTATTTTATGACTGGTATTTTAATTATAATTATTGTGAATGTGGTGGAGTAAGGGTTTTAGGTGATTCTAATTAAATAGCTGATACATGAATGTAGTAACATTATAATTGTATTATTATAAATGCAGTAATAAACAAATATTTTTGAATCATTGTATGCTTTATTATGGATGTTGGTGTTAATGAATATGATATTTAGAATGATAAAATGAAATAAAGAAATCACATAACCATATATCCATAAGAACATTGTTATATTATACTATCAAAGCTTCCAAACTATTGTTTTCAATTATAAGGCTTAATCCAAAAAGAGAACAAGGCTTAATTCAAAAAGAGACTGAACACTTGAAGTTTGTGTTACCAAGTCAAAAGAAAATCTATAGCAAAATGTTATTATAATTGCATAATATATTGTGCCTAATTTAAAATAGGAGTGTACAAATGTAAATTTGTACAAATGTGTAAATTCTTTGATTTATAGTCAAACACTTTCTCATCATCTGACTCTTTGTGAGTGCATGTTTTTCCTAAAAAGGACCCCAACAAATGGGTCATCTTCAGTCTCTTCAACATTTTTTGGATATTCATGATGTTCTTCGTCTCCATCATCTCCAATTTCAATTGGGTGCTCGCTTGAATTAGAATTTTTCACATGCCAGTGATGGATCTATAAAATTTTAACAGTGGGGACAAAATATATATAACATAATAATAATTTGGGTTTAGCTAATATGTGTCCTAAAGACACATGACAAGCTTAGTATTAGTGGAACATTTTAAATTTTTTCATTTAATAACTTTAAAATAAATACATTAGAAACTTAAAATATTTTATATTTTAAATAAAAATATTCTCAATTTGTTATCTTAATATGTTCCTTTAGAACACAAAATAAATAAACTCTAATAATTTTTATAATAAAAATATTATATTACATAAAAATCAGCTATAAAATTATTCATTAACCATTATGTATTTGTATATAAATATATTTATTATTTAATTTATTTTCAATATGTATTTTGTATTTCAATATGTATTTTATATGAGTAGGAATTATATTTTTTAGGTTTCATATTTCAATTTTTTTTAACAATACAATCGAAATGTTTCACTTTCTATATATCACTAAACAATTATTTAAAAATTCACTTTTCATACAATCAAAAGCCAATTCTCAGTGATATTTATAGTTGCAAAAATTTTTTCAATTGATATAGTTGCTTTTGGAAAAATTAAAACTAATTTAAAAAAATAAATAATATTTTTTGAGTTCATTTTTAGGAAAGAATACTAATTTTATTTAAATTAAAAATTAATCATTATAATAAATATTTAATATGAAATTCTTAAACTGACTATTAAGTATCAAAAGTTGAGTAAAAAATCATTGTGAGGTCAAATTCAACAAATAAATATTATTCTTATATATTATTCAAAAAAATTTTAATTGGGGCACTTGCCCCCACTACAATGTATATAGATCCGTCCCTATATATAGGGTGCAGGTTGTCGGGTAAGCTTGAGGCTCAACCCACACCCTACATCGATCCACACGAAAACCCTACCCGCTACAAATCGGGTTGGCAACTCTACCTGATTGGGTGGGATCGGGTTGGGTACCCGCGAGTAGGGTGCATGTTGCCACCCCTAGCTGACGAGCATATATCAGAATACCTTCAACATCCTGTATATGTAAATAATTTTTATGTTTACTGTTGTGCTTAAGAATTAGTAATTCAGTTAGTAATTATAAATTATTTGGATTTTTAGTAATTATTAATTATATTTGTTACTAAATCGAGTATTAATTTAGTAATAGTAATTATTGACTAGTTCTGGTTATTGACTATTAGTTATTACTTTCGTTTTTAGGGTTCAAGAAATTTACACACGAGACACTTACATCAAGTACACACACATGATGTTCAGGTGGAGAAACAACTAAGAGAGAGCGTGTTCTATTATATATCTCAGATTGGGAGGATCTTTTCTCAGTCCGATTATAAACACACTGGTTGAAAGGTGGCGTCCTGAGACGCACACGTTTCATCTTTCACACGGCGAGTGCACGAATGCCTTAGACGACGCCGCCGTGATTTTCGGACTCCGAACTCACGGCTTGCCAGTGACTAGATCAACTAACTATAGCACAAGTGGATTAGAGAATGAGTGTATGACCCAAGTCGGTAGTGCTCTTAGCCCGAATGATCATAGAGGAAGCAGAATCAAGTTAGCATGGTTCCACACCCTAAAGCGGTGCCAACATTTGACTGATCGAGTAAGTAGGAAAATTTATGTGAAATGTCACATAATGTGTCTATTTGGAACGACGTTATTTAAAGACACGTTTGGAGTCACTGTACACTAGAAGTATTTGCCGTTGCTGCATAATTTTTCTTAGATTCAAAAGTTTAGTTGGGGTTCAGCTTACCTTGCACACATGTATTGATCCTTATGTCGAATATCGAGGTATGATTGTAAAGATATGGATGGTCCTTTGGCATTGTTCCTTGTGTTGGTCTAGATACGGATGCCATCAATAGGACCGCTGCCGATGAATACTAGTTTTTCACTCGCTCGCAGGTAAAATTTAGCTAAGATGTGGATTTAGAAATTTTTTATGTAGTAGCTGATATTACGAATAAGTTATGATTTAATTTGATGATATTGTGGCTGATGGTTATGAATTGAGGAAACCCTTAAGGTAGGTTAAGTCTATTTTTAGGAAAGGTTATGTCCAAATTTTTATAAAAATACGGGTTGTTACAATATGCCAGATGGAATGATTATCAACCTAATATCGAAGAATATAAAAAGTGGACAACCGCTGACATCAGAAGAAGGTTGGACGATCTTTCTCCAGATAGGATACGTCTTTTGTCATTTAGACTTTTTCTTATGTTAAATTAAATTAGAAGTTTGCGCATTTATACCTTTTAGATTTGATATGATTTTACAATTTGTGTGGGACTCATATAGTCCTAACCAGATTGCGCCGCATCTTATTCCACATGAAATCAATAGCGGTGCAGATCTTTGGAGTGCAACTATGCCCTTAATATGCTTTGAGGCTGTGGAGTGGCATCTAACTAATAGGATTAGAAGACAGTTTGGCTTTCATCAACACCCTTCTGTCAGACCTATGAATCTCGGAACGTCCCATAACATAGTTCTGACGGGTCCAAAGAACAAGAACTCGAGAGTAGAGTACAAAAAGTGGATCTCTCAATGGTTAAACAGTCCTGCATACGTATTGATTGATATACAAGTCGACCACTATCAACCATTTGACCAGTACATGAACTAGTATATTGGTAATTTTGGTGATCACCTGCGGCTTTTTGAGCATGCCAATCAAGAGGAACAACCACAGTAAGAGCAACCAAATCAACAAGAACAACTACTTCAGCAACAATCATCTTGGCAAGAATAACCACCAAACCACAACCACATGCATACCCACCGTATCCATATCTACCACATCCACAGTCATATTCATAACCACCATAATATCCATACCCACCATACCCACCATACTCATACGAATATGCAAAACCTTCTGGCCAGCCTACTATACAGTTATATAGTCAGCCTTCTACTATACATAAGGAATACATACCGACACAGACACTGTACTATTCATTGTTATAATTACTAGGAAGATCGGTACAGAATGAGGAATAGTATAGGCACATTAGAAGCTCTGTGTTTGATGTAAAATATGTGAATAGTCTTCGAGTGTTGCCATGCTCCATTAGTACGATCTACATTTGAGATAATGAACTCGTGTCGATTAGAGATAAGACTACACCATCCCGATTAACTACATGCGTTCATAGATGGCTAAGAAAAAAGTGTCAAGTATCGGCGGTCTCACCCTCGACTATGGAAAATGCAAGAGGTACGGTATTTCCATTGCCATATTGTGATACTGTAACTAAAATAGCCATTTTATATTTTTCATACAAGTGTGTATCGTCTACTTGTACTAGCGGCTTGCAGCTTCTGAATGCTTTAATACAAAGATAGAAAGCCCAAAAGACTCTTGTCAAAATCCTGATACATTCAACCAACTCATCCCCTCGGTAAGCATATGCAGTTTCGTACTCAACGGCGGTTGATAGTTCTTTTGTAACCATTGCTTCAAACTATGTCGGCAAAGCTTCATAAGAAGCTTCCCACACACCAAATATTTTTTCAATTGCTATTTGTTTAGCCAATCATACTTTGCGATAACTTATCATATAGTTGAACTTCGACTGCATTTCAGCAATTACAGATCTCACCTTTAGGGACATGTCGGCTTCAACTAATGATTTTATCACTTCTACAATTGTACCAGAGTCCAGTTTAGCATGATCTTGAGAGATGGTAGGTCTGATGCACGTGTGACTACTGTTATACCTTCTTATCACCCAAAAATACGGTCTTTTTATAAGACTAACTCTGATAAGTCAATCACAACTTGTTCTGTATTGTGCGCATTTACCATAGAATGTCGTCGGTTCTAATTCATACACCCTATAATCAACACCCCTCTTGATGGTATACTCTTTAACTGCTGCAATCACAACCTCTCTAGAATTAAACTTCATTCCAACAACGAATTCACTGTTTGCGAAAATAGCAGGAACTGCACGAATGATAAAACAAAAGAATAAAAAACAACAACAATAATAATAACCACCATTGCTTAACAATAATAACAACAACAACAAGTACAACAACAACAACAACAATAATAACAAGGGCAAAGTATACGTTTTGTCCCTAAAGTTTGACAAAAGTTTCAAAAATACTCTTAAATTTTATTTTGTTTCAATTTTGTCCCAAAAATTTTTGATTTGCATCAAATATACCCATGACGGCTAATTTTTCAAAAAGTTTATGATCAATTCAACAATAATTTCATAGGAACAACCCTCAACACAAGCCAATCAAGCATAATTTTCATGCATTATTGTTAGATTGGTCTTAAATTTTTTAAAAATTTAGCCGTCGAGGGTATATTTGATGCAAATAAAAAATTTTTGGAACAAGATTGAAACAAAATAAAACTTAGGGATATTTTTAAAACTTTTGCCAAACTTTAGGGACAAAAAATATACTTTACCCTAATAATAAAATTACCTGTACTGACGTATTCAGAAAATTCTGGTGCATGCATGGCATCAAGATTCAAAATATGCATAAACAATGGCTCTCCAGATGGATGTTGATCCACTAGAGCGTGAGCAACATCTGCCACATCTCCCTCAACCGATATATAATCTTCTTTCACATCTTCAATTTCACTAACAACTTGATAATTACCTTCAAACTCTTCATCACTTTTGGTATTATAACCTATCAAGTCTATATTGTGTTTTGGAAAATCAACATCTTCGATTTTCTCGAACTCAACATATAACTCTATAAGTGAGACTCATGCTCCAGTTTGATAGTAGGTCGAAAACATTCCTTGCATACCAGCTTCATCAGCCATATGCATTATTTGAAATTGAACGAAACCACCAAATACTAGTACAGGTTACCTGTACAAAATATTTATCACTCTCTTCAGGCCTTGATGATCTACACTCTAACAAAATATACTCTTAAGTCCTTCATATGTTATTAAAAGAGGAACAACAATAATACATGGATTTTCACACAAAAAACTCACACTCTCATGTGTATCATGCAAAATCTAACAATCGAAATATATTCTTAAACTAACATAACTCTCAATTTTATACAATTCTTATATTTACCTACAACTTTTTTCACTCAACAAATGCAGAACAACTTCAACTGCTAAATAGTTAAGAGCTCTGAGCTCTCTCAAAATTTAAAGACAAAAAACTTTGTGTTGCCCACTTTCTACCCTGCTCAAAATATTTCCATCATAACACCAACGTTCCTTTTATAGTTGATTTTATATTTTTTATTCATATTAGTACAAAACGTCAATGACATTTTTATTTTTCTACAAAATATCAACACTGTTTTGACCATTTTAAACTTTAAAATTTGTGTTAACACAAAATGGCACCGCCGTTTCCCATTTTTTAATTAAAATAATTATTCAATTACCAATCGGCAAAGTCGATTTTCATTTTATCTCTTTTTTAATATTTATTTCTACATAAAACAGCAACACCGTTTTTTCTTTAACCATAAAAAGTTTTAACTTCATACAAAACGTCTTTACCGTTTTGTGTGTTCTAACAAAAAAAAAATCTTTTTCATAATAGTGTTACACTCATGTATAGAAAAATATCAAACAGAATCACACATCTCCTTACAATATTTAAAAAAACTTAGCCGATAAGGTGTAGTAATAATGTAGATACAATTTTATCCTTTCAAAAAAAATGTAGATATACTTTTACATCTTTATCTAAAATTTGAACTAAATTACATTAAGACCACTTATAATTTTACCAGTTCTAATTTAAAAGTTTAAAAGAATGATTTATGAAAGATGTAAAAAACAATGATAAGATAAATATAAAAAGAAGGACTATTACATCAATGACTATTACGTCAATACGGTAAATATAAGATAAAAAAAAAGATTAATACATGTATAAACTTTTATATCCATGTATTATGTATTTAAATTTGTCATGAGGTTAGTTGGTTTTTTTTTTTTGGAAAGGGAGAACGTTTTCTGTGTCTATGTAAGAGAGTGTGGTTATTTTAGGAACAGAGATGTTGAAGAAGTAAGAACCTTTTTAAATACACAATGCAATAATATATTTCTTAACTTACAAACTGATATTGAATATGTATATTAAAATTTATTTTTGTTTTTTATATAAAAAAAAACAATTTACACAAATAAAATAATTTGAAAGAAAGTTTACGCAAATATAACTTTATAAATTACGAGACGCATTTGCAACTTTTCAATTTGTATGTAAACTGCTACGCCCTGTCGTGAATTCCAATAACACGTAAACCGCTATACCTTGTCGCGGTTTACGTTCAAAAATACTAAGAGCATAAACCGCTACACCCTGTAGCGGTTTATGAAGGGAAAAACGTATAGGATAATCTATGGTACCCTGTAGCAGATTATGAGGTAGTTGGCTGACTATATAAATCGCGTGAGGCTGTAGCGGATTTCATTTGTGAAAATTATAAGTGAGATAGAAAGAGAAAGTAGAGAGAAGTTGGAGTTTCCAAAGGTTGAGTTTTGTTTAAGTTTCTTGGAGCAATTTCTGCAAGTGAAATCATGACAGATGAAAGGCGCTTGTACTGGCTCAATGATGTTGCTCACGTAGCCGGCGACATCAATGAATAGGTAAGTTTTTTTTGTCCTCTTTCGTTTGGTTAATATCTGTACATTTATTTATTTAGTATTAAAAGACTTATCTATTAATTGGAAAAACACGACCTTAGTTTAGCTTAGGGTTTCAAAATTAAAATTTATATTTTAAAAATAAATGTAGAAATTGAAGTTATATGTTTAAAAAAAAGATTGAAATGTGAAATATAGAATTTGGCTTGGAATATTGTTATTTTTTTCTAATTTTATTTAGTTATTTCTTTTTTATTATTTTTTAATTAATTTGTATCCTGTTATTATATAAAAATATTTTAATATATTTTACATTTACATAATAACATTATTAGAATTTAATGATGTGTTTTTTTATTTTTGTCACAATATGCAGCCAAATCGGTGTGTTTATAGCGTTTGCAGGCAACAGAATATGCCGTTACATGATAGGATCATACCCTATTTGGTAGGGGTGTGCATGGCCCAATCCGACTCGAAGACCCGACTCGACACCGAACACTTTAGGGGCTAATTTGGTGTGATTTTACCGGGTAAGAGTCTCAAAAATAGATCCGGTCATTATTTTGGATCGGGTCAGGGGGCATGGATCGGGTCACCCGAAATCGGCCGGTGGCCCGGTCATCATACACAATTAATATTTTGTGTTACTAGTGATTGATGATGTCTATTCTTATATGGAATTTAAGTATTGTAAACCTTAATATTTTGTGTTATTAGTTATTATAAGACTATTTAGTTAATATTTTATGTTTAAAATGCATAAGATTTTAGACTAATTAATGCATAATATTGTGTTATTTGTATTGATTTAAATATTTGGTGTTATTAGACATTATTAGTATTGATTATGGTTATGTTTTAATTTTAGAGAAGAGTTGGTTCTTGTTTTATTTTTTTTAAGTGAATTTTACCATGTCAAATAATGGTTGGAGTATTGAAAATTTGGATATTTTCACATGCTAGCTTATAAGAATGTATCAAGGTAATGTAATGTTAACGGTCCAGTTTTTACTCGATTTTTACCCGGTATAATCATGGCCCGAAAGTGTATATGTTTCATCGAGTCTAGGGTCAGGTTCGGGTCTAAAAAATTGGCCTGGTATATATTTCGGGTCGGGTCTTGGTCACATCAAATCCAGTTTCACCGACTCATGCACACCCCTACTATTTGGAGAGGGCTGGGTTATACCACTTTGCAAGGCTGAACGCACATTGGTTCTGGTTGGATGAGCCTCTCGTCAGCGCATTTATCGAGCGGTGGCGGCCCGAGACCCACATCTTTCATATGTCATTCGGAGAGTGCGTTATCACGCTCCAGGATGTGGCATATCAGCTGGAGCTACCCGTGGATGGACAACCTATTTCTGGGTGCCTGACTGACTTTCACCTGCACATTGAGGGGGGCAGACCGGCATGGGAGTGGTTCCACGAGTTATTTGGTGAGCTTCCACCATCGGAGAAGGTGAAGTAGTACATGGTCCACTTCACATAGTTCCATGAGAGGTTCAGGGTGTTATCCGCTGATGTTTCTGAGGAGACTGTGTGCACATATGCACGTGCATATATTATGATGCTTCTCTTGACTCAGCTGTTTGGGGACAAGAGTGGGAATTGGGTCCATATTCGATGGTTGCCATTTGTGGTGAGACTTGTCGACATGGGCAGCTTTAGCTGGGGGTCAGCTGCGTTGGCATGGCTATACCGATGCATGTGTCGGATGGCCAACAGAAATGTGACCAACTTTGCTGGTCCCCCACATTTGCTGCAGTCATGGATATTTTGGTGGTTTTCGACACTCAGGTCGCAAGGATTTGACGAGTTCTCTTTTCCGTTGGCCCATTCACACATTGTCGGATTCTCAGTCCACATGATATCAAACCAATAGTCAAACTCTGGCTCTGTCTTTGCATAAGCAGCATTCACAAGTAAATGCTTTGCATCTGTGCCCTTGAAACTAAGTGAGAAGTTAGGTGCAATATGCCAAATGCAAAATGCTCGATACGCATGAGGGGGTAAGCACCCACTATCCGAGATGACCAATATCCCCTCTTGCGGAGTCACATGGTGGCACAGGTTGGTAAGAAAGAAATATCAAGACTTCGCATTTTACCCTTCCACGAGACAAAAGAAAATTGGCAAGATGTTGGAGTTTCCATCTTGCGCAATGGCCAAAATCAAAGTCCCGCCATATTTGCCATACAGATAAGTATCGTCTATGCTGACTAAAGGCTTGCAATGTCGGAAGGCTTCAATACAAGGAGGAAATGTCCAAAAAAGACAATGAAAGTACACGGTGGAATCATCAGCCTGATCACCAATTTGAACCGGAGAAGTCTTCAACAAGGCAACGGTTCTCTCCATGGTAGACTTCACACTAAGGATCCAATGGTGTAGCTCAACATAGGACTCTTTTCAATTCCCGTAGAATTGTGTTACTGCCTTCTATTTTGCCAACCAGATCTTCCTGTAACTTGGCCTGAAATCGTACGTTGCTTCGGTAGCTTCTTGCAGCACCTTAATTGATACCGCCGCATCGACTCGAACCAGAGGAAAGATCTTCACACAGATGACATGATAATCAAGCTGTCGGTGGTCACTGGATATTGATGTAGCCAAGCATGTGTGTGGTCCATTGTAGCGTCGAACCTCCCAGGTGCTCTTTCGCTACCGAAGGCTGATGCGAATCATCCACGTGCAACCTTGACCAAACCTCAGGCACCTCCCATGATATTTAACATGATATAAATCCATCACCCTGTACTCAACACCACGGCAAATGCTGTAATTCTCTACACTCAGAATAGCTTCCTCCTTACTTTGGAAAGATTGACCAACTTGAAATTCAACTGCAGCATTGCCCTCGGGTAATCCTTGACCCCCAAAGGTTGGAACTGTGTCCGGTGGTTGGCCGATGGCTTCCAAATTCAGAGTAGAGAAGTGTGGAGGATGCTGATATGTGCCACTACTTGACGGCACCTGACCTGCTGCTAGATTTGTTGGAATATCATTGTCACTATTCCGACCAATTTCATGAGGCTCTTCACCCGAATCATCCTGTCGCATTGCATTTTCAACCCGATCTGATTTCCCCTCATGTCCAACATCTGGAATCAGACGGGCTTACCCCAACTGCACCAGCTGGACGATTACCTAACAAACAATCAAGTGCAACGATAGGCATCGAGGTAGAAGCACCACCTATCGTAGTCGACTGAGGATTTGGCGTCGATGTCCCAGAACTATTGATGCCATGTTCCAACTTCGCAAACAACTCGTGTATCTTCACTTCCGGAAAACTCCGGCGACAATGAAACAACACCTACATATCTTCATCGGACCCTATCACAAATGTTTCATATTTCACGCCGGTTGACACAACCGCAATAGGAATCTTATAGAACAGCTTCTTCACCCACTTTATGCCACACACGCCCAACTTCTGCAATATACTGATTTTCAGATCTAACAGTGTATTAGATGACCTGATAAAAATAATCAGTGGTTCTCTATCGGTAAACTTTACACCGTCACTTTGCTCTTTTTTATTTTTCCAGAGCAATGCACTAACACTAAAAAGCTCTCCTCACTCTCCATTCTAAAGTTTTCAATGAAAATGACACACACTACACAAATAGCTGGGTATATATATAGGCATTTTCAAAAATTGCCACGCTCCTCATAAACCGCTACAAGGTATCGCGGATTACCCTTGAAGCTTCTCTATTCATAAACCGTTACACCCATGTTGTTTTAGCTTCTAACGTAAAACGTGACAGGGTGTAGCGGTTTACGTATATGTTAAATAAGATAACATAGTTGATATATATACATTAGATCATAAATATATATTAATTTTTTATAAATAAACTATATATAAATACAATAAAATAAATTATGTACACGACCAGGGTATAGCCCAAACTTTACACTAGTTGGTAAAAAAGCTGATATCTGAAATCGTCCCCTCTACCTTCCACCCTCTCACCTTCCACAAAAAAATTTCAGACAGCCCGGGTACTCTTGAAATAGAAGTGAGGGACTCTATTGTCCTGAAAAATATTAAAAAATAAAAAAAATTACTCTACTTTCTTTCTTTGTTTCACCCTTCTTCCTAAGACAATTCACATCTCTCTCTCTTGTCTTTCTATTTTTTTTTTGGTCATGGGCTTAGCCCTACAATGACTTAACCCTCCCAAAAAAAAATCCTCCCAACCCACCCAGACACCCAAGATGCTATCCCAACCAAAATGAAGCAAATTGTGCTCTTCTCCTTCACTGCTGCCAATTTGAAAGACCAATCTCCATGGGTGCCTGACTCTCCCTTTCTCCTACCTAAATCGGTGATAGCTTCATGCCCAATCTCTTCTTGGACGGAATCAGCTCCTTGCTCATGGACGACATGCCTCGCCACCGTGCTGCCAGCAACACTGCAAAACCTGCCCAAACAACAATCTGAATGCCGATCCTTTTCTAATACCATCGTCGTTTTCGGAGGGTTGTTCAGCGCCGTCTTCCTCAGTCGCAGGGTTGTCTCCTTCGTCAACCTGGTATCAATTTCCACCGCTGCCTTCTACTTTGCTATGATGATACTCCGATCTCGAGAAAGCAAAGAAACGCTGCTACTGCTGAGGAGAAGGCCACTGCTGCTGATTTAGACCTGGATTAGCTTGAGTACCAGAATCCGTGATACATCCATTTTGGTCCTCAATTGTATGGCACATTGTTCCTCTTTTATTAAAGCTTAGTTCTTTGTTGATCCTTAAATTTTAATCAAATTAAATTTCGCTTATAATGATTCTGTGGATGTTTGTAGGTGGTTGAGTGCTCCAGTTATGGTGTAATGTCCCTATTTCCGTTGCCTTGGCTATTTCATGGACAAGGAGATTCTCGTTTCTAGAATTCCATGTTAATCCCTTTTCCGGTAATTGTTCCATTAGCATATCAATGTCTTGAAGAATTGCTGAAATTTCTCCTATTGAACCCTTTAATTTAATTGCTTGTGTGAGTTTCAAATTATCATATTCTATTAGAGTCTTTCCCATCTGAAGATTATTAACTATTATTATGGCTTGTCTGACTGCTGTTGCTTCTACTGCAATGCTTGAATTTGCTTGAATTTTCCCTATAAAACCTAATACAATTCTTCCTCTGTTATCCCTGACTACCACAGATATTGCAACAGAACCCTTTTTTTCCTGAATGCTGCATCGACGTTTGCCTTCTACCATCCAGTTAGAGAAGGTCTCTATCTTACCAGGTTTGTTTTGTTCTCTTTTTCTCTAATCATCGCTCTTGCTTGTTTTTCTTTTAGTCTCCAGTAAATATTTTTCATAATATTTACTTTTTTATTGTCCACTTTGGATTTATTTCTAGATGTTGAAAAAATTTGTCGTTTCTGGTCTTTCATATTTCCCACATCAAGAACCCAAAATTATTGATTCTCTTCTCTTGTTCTTCACCTCCTGCTACTATAATTTTTCTTATATTTTCTAATAACCAATTCTTAATAGATGTGACTGTCTCTCTAGTTGGAATACTTTGACATTCAGTCCCAAACAATGTAGCTCTTACCCAATCACATAGCAAGAAATCATGTTCCACTATTTCCATTTCATTAGAACAAACTTGGCAAATTGGATTTTGTATTATCTTTCTCTTATACAGATTGTGACCCACTAGCAATATATCCTGGCTTGCTCTCTATAGTAGCATTCTAATTTTTTGTGGGACATCCATTTTCTATATTTCTTCCATAGGTCCCTTCTATCTTCACTTGTTGACGGATTTTGTTTCTTCAATTCTTGACTTGCCATTTTAGTCACATGATATCCTATTCTGACTGTGCAACTCCCATCCTCTTTCCATGGCCAATACAAGCAATCTATTTTGTTCACGACACTAATATGGGTCTTTAAAATTGCTCTGCTGATCTCGTGGGAAAACATTCCTACAATTTTCCTTTCATTCCATCCCTCTCCCTCCATAATCAGCTTGCTAACTTTGGTCATGTCACTACTTTCTGCATTCAGAGCCTTGTTCTTTCTGGCAATCCAATTGTCTTTCCAAATTCACACTTTTGACCCATCTCCTATGCTCTACTTGCCTCTTGCTCTAAGAAGCTATCTTCCATGCAAAATGCTTCTCCAAATCCATGATGCTCCTTTTCCTTTTTCTGATATCCAGAAATTGCCTTCTAGAAAGTATAACGATCTTAGAATTTGGACCCAAACCAAATTCAGGTTTTTGACAGCTTTCCAAGCTTGTTTTGCAAGAAAGGCAGTGTTTTGTGATTTCAGATTATTGAATCCCAACCCCTCATCCAACTTACCCTTAGTAATGGATTCCCACTTTTTCCAATGGATACCTCGATCTCTTCCTAATGCTGCCCACTAGAATTGTGCCACCTTAGCACATATTCTTCTGCAAAATTGTTTTGAAAATTTTATGACGTTCATAGCGTATGATGGTACTGCTTGAATTACCGCTTTGATTAGAGTTTCCTTGCACACTTGATTTAATAGCTTCTCCTTCCATCCTTCTAATTTATGCATTATTTTCTCTTCAATCCATGCTAAAGCTTTGGTTTGAGATCTTCCCCAAGTAGCTAGAAGACCAAGGTACTTTCCAGGTATCCCCCACTATGCCATGCCTAGTATCTTCTCAATGTCAACCCTTTTTCTTAATTGATACATGACTCCCAAAAGTGATATCTAACTTATTCAGATTTATCCTTTGTCCAGACGCCTCTGTGTATTCATTCAGCACTGAAATAATTTGATATGCTTCTTCCTCTTTAGCTTCTGCAAAAATAATACAATCATCTGCAAACAAAAGATGAGTAATTGTAGGGGTTGTAGGAGCAATCTTTAATCTAGAGATGTTGCCTTCATTCTGTGCTTCCTGCATCAAAATAGTAAAAACTTCGGCTGCCAAAATAAATAGGTAGGGAGATAAAGGATCACCCTGTCTTAGGCCTCTTTGCGGCTTGATTTTTTTGGACAACTCGCCATTGACCTAAAATCTGTAATTGGTACTTCTAACACATTTCATCACTAATTCCACATATCTTTCATTAAATCCAAACTTCTTTAATACATTCTCAAGAAAATCTCATTCTAATCTATCATATGCTTTATTCATGTCTAACTTGATTGCCATGTTATTAGATCCTTTTCTTCCCTTTCTGTTCAAGCTATGATATATCTCTTGCACGATCACCACGTTATCTTGTATCAATCTCCCTCCTATAAATGCACTTTGAATTGGTGAAATTATGTCCTCCATTAGTCCTTTCAGCCTCACCACTAAAATCCTTGATATAATCTTATATATGAAATTACAACAACTAATGGGTCTTAGTTGGTTAAGTCCTTCTGGATTTTTAATTTTCGCGATCAAGACCACTGTGGTTTTACTAATGTATTCTGGCAGTAGTCCGCTTTTGAAAAATTCTTTGGGAACCTCACATACCTCCTTCTTGATTACCTTCCAATATTTCTGATAGAATAACCCGTTTAAGCCATCTGGCCCGAGGGCTTTGAGACTCCCCATGCTGAAAACTGCGTTTCTTATCTCATCGTTTGATACCTCATAAATCAACCCTCTGTTCATTTCTTCCGTGACCCTCATTGGAATCTTACTTAGGGCATTGTCATACCTTTGTCTTGTAGTCGAAGTGAACAATGCTTTAAAATGATCTTCAATGTGCCTTATTATTTCTTCCCTTTCTTCCAACCAATAACCTGCTTTATTTTTCAATCTTTAAATGTGGTTTCTCTCTCTTCTCTAGATAGTTGTTGCATGAAAGAAGAATGTGTTCCTATCACCCCACTTCAACCACTTCAATCTGGATCTCTGACCCCAAAATTTCTCCTCTTACTTCCATAATGCTTTTATTTTCTCCTTTAAAACTTGTACCCGATTCTGCTTCTCTTTGGTGAAATCTGAATCTTGTAACTTTTTCAACTCTTCTTTCAACCTATTTATTTTCTTATCTGCCTGTTTAAATGTAGATTTACTCTACTTTTTCAGTTCTTCTTTGCAATTATTCATCCTCCTTGTTATCCTTGTTCATTCGCAGCTTTGTGAGACCTTTTTCTCCCATCCATTTTTAACAATTTTTTCACATTCCTCATTGTCAGCCCGAAATACCTCAAATTTAAAGCTCTTTCTTATTCTATATACCAGTTTTAGGTCCAAGATTAACGGACTATGATCCAAGCTTATAGCAGGCAAAGTTGTAAGTGAGAATCGTGGACAAAAAAATAACTATATTTTTAGTATGCAAAATTATTTTTGACGGGCTTATTATGCATTGTTCAATACTAAGGGTGAAATTGGGCCTAGTTATCGAATAAAACTTATGACTCAAATTTATGTTTGACTTAGACTTGTTTTATATAATATTTACAATTGTTTCTTTTTTAAAATCTATAGTTAATAGATTATGGCTAGTGTTCTTGCCTGATCGGGCCGATGTATAGCTCGTCCTTTGATGGAGATCGGCGAACTTCTTGATTGGAGAGTAGTATACGTCGACAATGGAGGAACAAAGGAGGTGGCCAGGTGGGTACCTGCAAAAGGCACTCCTATATTCAAGTAAGTGAACGGGTATATGGATAAAGGATATTTCTTGAAAAGATTGCATACCTTCTAAACTTTTCTCGTCCTTCTTTATACCTAAGAAGACGAGGTCGACCGTTTCTTCCGAGTAATAACACCCAGGAAGAAAATTAAATGTATATTTGACGTTACAGAATAAGGATCGATTATGACTATAATTAACTATATTAATATGTCGATTATGATTTGAATAAAAGTTTTACTTTTCGAGCTATAACTCATAACCGATATTTACTGGTCATATCAGCTAGGATCGAAAATGAACTAACCTAAGATAAGTTAGGTTAAACTCAAGATTGACTCACGAATATTGAATCCGAATTATAAATAATCAAACGTAACTAAAAAGCCTAAATTTGGCCCATCAAAAATTTATAAATCAATTTAAATTTACCAATTCAAGCTCACAATATAATAAATATATTAATATAAATAATTATAATAAGTAATATTTCGGTAAAGGACTAACACCCAAAATCAAGAGACTAAAAGAGGCCAGAGAGCTAACACACAATAAAATACCAAAATCGCTGAAGAGCCTTAACTTAGATGGCGTTTCACCCTCTCTCCACTATTAAGGTCTAGAGTTCAAACTTTAAAGAATGCAATGGATGAAAAAATATGATAAATATATGAGGAGTGTTTGAATGTGTTGTGTACCTAGGATTGGAAGTTTTTCAATTCATTGAAATACCTAGGATTGGAGTTGTCCAATCCACTAACCCAAAAAAAAAAATACCAAAATCAATCTTTTGGTTCTCCTGTTAGGTGACAAAGTTACCCCAACTTCATCAAGAACAAAAGCAGCCACCACCATCTATGGTGCTTTTTCTCAGATTGCAAGTTCTTGTTGTCCTTCTATTGTCCTCTTTGTAAGCTTGTCAACTACAATATTTTTCTCTCTGTAAATATGTTTGAACAAAGGGAACCAATTTCTCTTCATCAGTTGATGGATTCTTCTCATTAAGGTATGTTCATTATTCTCTCTTGTAATGATGTTTGTGATTATTTTTAATTGCTGTGCTTGAGTCACTTTGGATGATAATTCTTTTTATTCCTTTTTCCCACGCTAGATTTAGCCTAATTAAGATATTCCAAAACTCTGCATTAATCACATCACATATTTCCAATTTCTTTGCAAAGCCAAATATCCATTTTTCATTGTCATCTCGAAGGACTTTTACTGCGCTATCGCATCAAATTAAACTAGTTCGTTGGACTGGCTCATTCGATATAATATTTTAAAGTTATATGAATAAAAGGACGTGTATTTAAATTTTAATCTTGATGTTATAACGTGAACAATAATTATCTTGCTTTCTTTTAATCTTTTGAAACATGAGTTTTGTTGATATTTGCTGAATTGGTAATATAAAATTGTATAAGATATCAACGTAGTACTAATTATTTTTTTATTGAAAGGAAGAGTTTAAATGCTCCAGTTTAGTACTAACTCGGTTCTATTATATGTGATTTATATATTATTTTAATATAATTTTAAATTTAATTTGTTTATAAATTAACTATGGTTGTAAATATGATTGATATATTAATAAATTATAAATTATAATTCATTAAGTTGGTTTTCTAATAGGCTTTTGAACCTATTGACTTTTAAGTAGGTTAGGAACGACATTTTTAAAAAAAGTCTAAACATAAATTGTCACATATTTACTATATAAATTAGATTGAATAAGGTTTATTTGATCCAACTATTTCTATTTTTAAAAGTGGTCAAATCGATCTTGCTAAAAAGAGGTAGGCTGAATTAGAATTTAAATAAATTTCGTTAAATAAAAAATTACCAATTTCGCATTTAGAACAGTGATTAGTATTACAACAATTAATAAGGACATATTTTTTAAACACATTTTTTTCATTCTAATTTTTATTATTAACTTTATTCATATATGCTCAAATGATGTAACTTGTATTTTAAAAGAGTAAAGTATATTTTTTGTTTTTAAAATTTATTAAAAATTTTTAAAATATTTTTAAATTTTATTTTATTTTAATTTTATCTCAAAATTTTTTTATTTACATCAAATATACCTTTAACAGTTAAATTTTTAAAAAATTTAGAACTAATTCAATAATAATACATGATAATTATCTCTAGTTTTCTAAGGATATTTTTTAGGTTAATAGTGAAATTAGTCTCTGAAAGATAAGACATTCTTCAAATTCATTCTTAAAAATTTTTTTCAATCAAATTAGTCATTCAAAGATTACAAACTAATGATATTTGTCCTTCAATCACTCTATTAACAATTTTCTTCAAAGATTGATGTTGTAAAACATTAATTAATAATATATATAATACTTGATATGTCTAATTGAATATTGACATGAAAATTTATTAATTTAGTCATTTTTTAATTATAAAAATCTTATTCCTAATATGACCTAGTGACTAAATTGATAGATTTTTGTAAACATATTTAGTCAACATCTAAATGAACATGTTATGTGTCATGTATACTTTCAGTTAATATTTCACATTATCAATCGTTGACGAAAATTATGAGTAAAATAATTGAAGAACAGATATGATTAATTTATAATTTTTAAAGAATCAATTTAATTAAAAAATATTTTAAAAATAAATTTAAAAATATCTTCTCTTTTAAAGACTAAAGACTAATGATAAATTTGTGAAAGAATAAGAAAATAAAAGAATGCGAACTTTTATTGATTGTTGATCGATTAAATTGAATTGTAGTGTTGTAAACTATGAGGATAAAACTAAATATATATAGAGCATTGTCCTATGAAAGATAAAAGTAAATATAAGACAAGAAGAGAAGATAACATAAAGATAAGATAAGATAAAATAATAAAGACTAAAATTAGAACTGAATTTATGTATTCTGTTGGGCTGAATTTGTGGGCCACAAGACTTCTTTATTGTTGTCATGGGCTAATATAGAAGAGTAATTTAATACGCCCCCGCAAGCTGGTGGATGGAAGATGTCAATAATCCACAGCGGATAAGTTCCAATAAAATTGTTGAGGAAGACGCGTTTGACGTAGTTACGTGACGCGGAGAAAGATGCGTGCGGCGGAGCTTGAGCTGCCGGCGGCAAAAATATAAAAGGAGATGAGCAGCGATCTTCAAAAAATGCGCGCAACGGAGCTTGAGCTGCCGGCGGCAAAAATATAAAAGGAGATACTGTACTTGAGCAGCGATCTTCAAAAAATGCACGCAGCGGAGCTTGAGCTGCCGGCGGCAAAAATATAAAAGGAGATGCTGTGCTTGAGTAGCGATCTTCAAAAAAATGCGTATGTATGACGCAATAACTTCAAATGGCACATAGAGCGCGATAAAAAAAGAGGGCGCGTGGAGCGCAATAAGAGTGCAGATGAAACTGCTAAAACATATGCAGATTAAACTGCTGAAACAAAATGCAGATATGACTGCTGAAACAGAATGCAGGCGAAATTGCTGGTAAAGAACCGGGGTAACCAAAACTGGGGTAGAATTTTCACTTGGATGCCTTTAACAAAGATTGGTTGGATCTTGAACTGAATTGGAATATTGATTATTCATTGTGAGGGGAGGTTGAAAAAGATATAGGGTGATTTCTCACCGAAAGATGATAGCTTATGTATCCTCTTCAAGGAGGATACCAAGGCTCTGATACCATGATAAAATTGTGAAAGAATAAGGAAAGGCAAAGAAATAATTTTTATTGATTATTGATTGATTGAATTGTACTGAAGTGTTGTAAACTATGAAGGTAAAACTAAATATATATAGAGCATTGTCCTATGAAAGATAAAAGTAAAGATAAGATAAGAAGAGAAGATAACATAAAGATAAGATAAGATAAACTAATTAAGACTAAAATTAGAATTGAATTTATGTATTCTGTTGGGCTGAATTTGTGGGCCACAAGACTTCTTTATTGTTGTCATGGACTAATATAGGAGAGTAGTTTAATATGCCCCGCAAGCTGGTGGATGGAAGATGTCAATAATCCACAGCTTGGATAAGTTCCAATGAAATTGTTGAGGAAGACGCGTCTGACGTAGTGACGCGAAGGAAGATGCGTGCGGTGGAGCTTGAGCTGCCGGCGGCAAAAATATAAAAGGAGATGCTGTACTTGAGCAGCGATCTTCAAAAAATGCGCGCAGCAGAGCTTGAGCTGCCGGCGGCAAAAATATAAAAGGTGATGCTGTACATAAGCAACGATCTTCAAAATAATGCGCGCAGCGGAGCTTGAGCTGCCGGCGGCAAAAATATAAAAGGAAGAGCAGCGATCTTCAAAAAATGCGTACGTATGACGTAATAACTTCAAATGGCGCATAGAGCGCGATAAAAAAAGAGGGCATGTGGAGCGCAATAAGAGTGCAGATGAAACTGCTAAAACATATGCAGATTAAACTGCTGAAACAAAATGCAGATATGACTGCTGAAACAGAATGCAGACGAAATTGTCGGAAGAAAGGAGGCGCAGACGGAATTGCTGGTAAAGAACCGGGGTAACCAAAACTGGGTAGGATTTTCACTTGGATGCCTTTAACAAAGATTGGTTGGATCTTGAACTGAATTGGAAGATTGATTATTCATTGTGAGAGGAGGTTGAAAAAGAGGCAGGGTGATTTCTCACTGAAAAGATGATAGCTTATGTATCTATCCTCTTCAAGGAGGATACCAAGGCTCTGATACCATGATAAAATTGTGAAAGAATAAGAAAAGAAAAGAATGCGAACTTTTATTGATTGTTGATTGATTAAATTGAATTGTAGTATTGTAAACTATGAGGATAAAACTAAATATATATAGAGCATTGTCCTATGAAAGATAAAAGTAAATATAAGATAAGAAGAGAAGATAACATAAAGATAAGATAAGATAAAATAATAAAGACTAAAATTAGAACTGAATTTATGTATTCTATTGGGCTGAATTTGTGAGTCACAAGACTTTTTTATTGTTGTCATAGACTAATATAGAATAGTAGTTTAATAACTAATTTGACCGTTAAACTAATTTATAGTGGAACGGACTATCTGCTTTACTACCATATTATTTGGATTCAATATACGAATGTAACAGGAAAAAAAATATAATACGAATAAGAAGTCATCAAATGCATGAACATGTGTCACAATAGGACGTATGGTAAATTTTTAATGAACATGTATTTGAAAAATAGTTAAATTAGTATTTTTATAAAAGATAAATATAATGATTGATTTAAGAATTAATTTTTTTGTGTATATATAATTTTTTAAATTTTTAATTACATTAGTTTTGAGAAACCAATAGGTTTTAATAGAATAATTGGAAAATTAATTGTTGAATTATTATAATACATAAGTTTTTCAATTCAACAATAGTATTTCAGACGTCAAAAGAATAATGCCATTACATTATTCTATTCAACTTCAATTTCATATTTTGATATATCATTATTATATTCACTTCAAAATTAGAAAAGTCTGATACGATAACACAATAGAATGAAGATTCCTACTAGGAGAGTTTAGTACCATACTATCATCCTCCGTGGAGAGAACTTTGACTAATCACGAGAACCATAAGAAGAAGAGAGATTAAAAAGTGGTCCAAGCTAAGTGGCTTTGAGACCTTCATGAACAATTTTTTAGTTGACTATTCATGAACCTTAATAACCTTTTCCTATAACAATTAAGATATTCATCCGTTTTAGAGAATTATTTTCTTTAATCAATATTTGACTAATAAAATAATAGATAAATACAAAAGGATTAAATTTTGAGTTGCTATTATAAAAAAGGTTTAACAGAAAAATATGAGTGATTGCCTTAATTAATTAGTTGAAAAAAGTTAAATTTTCCCGAATACAAAAATCATATGAATTGACAAAATTATCCTCAAAATCTTAAAATACAATCTTCAATAAATACTACATTCATTTTTTTCTTAAAACTCTTTGGGAATTGAATAGAAAAATAATACCACTTAATTATTATAAGAAAAAAGTTTAAGACCAGCAATTTTAATTTATTTTTTAATTAATATTTTGTATTAATAGTCTAATAGTTTAGTATTATATTTTTAATTAATATTTTAAAATATTACTAATTAGCTAACACTAACTAAAAATAATAAATTATACTAATCATATAATATTGCTCTTATTATAAATAACACAAATATTTTAAAATTATAACACAGGTAGATAAAATATGATTATATACAATAATTTCTTCCTTGACATTTCCAAACTTTTGTTATTCCTTCCTACTATAATAAGTAAATTTCGCTTATACATTCTTTAGTTTATTCAAAAATTAGATTGGACTCCATTTTGTTAGAGTATTAATTAGAAGACAGAGTAGTCTTTTTAATATAATCAGAGTTGGTTTATATATATAACTTTATTCTTTAGAAAACAGCGAATGTGATATTATTTTTTAATATTCAATCTATTAAGTTCATCTTTTTTTCTCTTTCTCTAGATGATTTATATACACTTTTTTATTATGCTACTTATTCAATCTTGTTAGTCAAGATTATATTCTATTATGCTATCAAGAACTTAAATTTTTGAAATATTTTTTTATTTTATTATAGAAATCGAATTCAACGATTTCATCATCAAAAAATTTTTCACTGTCATAGTTGATAAATTAAATGAAGACAACTATTCAATTTGAAAGTATCTTACTTTACTCACCATCCAGAGTTTCAATTTAGAAGATCATTTAAACACAGTAAAGATTTCTTTTAAATTTGTTACAGATAAAGCAAAGAAAACTGTTATCGAATTGGAGGACTTCAAAAAATGGCGTCTCCAAGACCTATCCTTCACAATTTGAATCGTGGCATCTATGACCACTAACTTTAAAAATAAGGTAATACATCTCACCAGATTTCATCTGATTTGAAAAAAACTTAATGATTACTTTACCATCGCATTCTCAGTATGTATTTAGAGCCTCAAATCACAGCTCAAGTCAATGAAGATGACAGACACCGTATCTGATTATCCTATTCAAATTCAAAAATTAATAGATTTTTTATTTGCAATTGGCTATCAAGTTTATGAGGATAACCACATTCAAATTATTCTCGATGGTCTTCTAGAAGAGTACATAGTCTATAGTACTTCGGTAATGTCAAGATTGGGTTCCTTCAAGGTTGTAGAGGCTAAATCTTTTTTTTTTGGTATTTAAAAATATGCTTGACAAATATAAGAATCTTGGAATAGCTATGCCGGTGGCCAACTTCACTCAACCCTTCAGCTTCAACAGAGGAGGAGGAGCAAGAAGAGGTAGAAGTGGAAGAGACTTTCGAGGAGGTGGCAGGTTTTGATTCATAAATCAAAGATCCCAATGTCAACCATGTGGTCGTTCTGGCCATATGGTTTGAAACTATTATCATCGATTTGATACATATTTTCAACCAAATTTGACTAATTCTTCTAATCAGCATCAAATACAGTATGAAAATTTTCAGTCACCACCTTCATCTTCCACCTTTCATCAACTAAGAGCATATATTTCTACACCATTATCAGTTAGTGAAGCTTCATGGTTCCCAAATTCAAGAGTAAGTCACCACATTACTGCAGACTCAACAATTTACTCGCGGCCTCTTTCATGAATCTTGATTCAGACTAGCTTTATGTAGGTAATGGGGCAGGTATATCAATTTCTTCTTCAGATTCTTCTATTCTTTTAACCTTTTCACTAACATTGATTATTGTTTAAATGATCTTTTTCATGTTCCTCAAATTATGCAGAATCTATTAAGTGTTTCAAAATTTTTCTTTGATAATCATGTTTATTTTGAATTCTGGCCTGATCTTTGTTTAATTCGTGACCAGGATACCAAGAACCTACTCCTACGAAGCAATGCTAGGAATGAAATTTATACCTTAGATAATTTTAGGATCCCAAGATCTTTAAATACTAATTCTGGAATTATTTGTAATAATGCTAATGTTCAGCAGCTTCAAACTAAATCTATTGTACTCAACAATTGGCCTATTTCTGATTTTAGTCATTCACATATATTAGACTCATATTTGGATCCGGCTTTTAATTCTCCGGTTAATAAAAATAAAGATGTGCAATTATGACACAAGAGGTGAGGCTATAGTGCTATTCAGATTGTTTTTACTGTTCTTAATCAAACTTATAATTTTTCTGGTTCTGCTACTAACATGTATGTAAAATCTGCTCTATGACAATTGACAAAGATGCATCGCTTATTTTTTTCTGTCTCTGAAACTTGTTATACATAGCCCTTACAACTTGTTTTTGTAGACATTTAGGTAGCGTTTGGTTACTGAGACATAGACACTGAGACATAGACACAGTGGTACACGGTGACACATGTCTGCTGTTTGGTTTGGTGAGACACAGATTTTCGAAGGACACGGGAGGACACGGATGGACACGGAGACACTAAATTTGTGTACCTCCAATTTGGTGAGACACTGAGACACAACTTGTGAGACACTAATTTTTTACTCTTTTACCCTTATTGAGTTTTTAAAATTTGTCCTCTTATCTTCCCAAATCTTTTTTTCTCTTTCTCTTTTAGATTCTACAACTAAATTTACTTTTCTATTTTTTTCAAAAAAAAATTGTACATTTAATTTTTTTTATTTATTTAAATTTTGATTAATCTTTGATAAATTCTGAACTTTAATTTTCTATTTTTTTTCAAGAACAATTATATATTTAATATTTAAATGATAATTTAAGATGGTATTAGAAGAAATAAAAAAATATTAGAAGAAATAAAAATTTAATGGTGATGGCAAGCATTGTTTAGGATAATAGGTGTATTGTAATGGTGGTAAAACTTGTGGTTGAATGAAGGGTAATTTCAGTCTTTTTTAAATATATGTGTCTTGTTTCTTATTTTTACCAAACACAATACATAGACACAGATATTTTATGTCCATGTCTTTAATGTCTGTGTCTCTGTGTCTATGTCTCATCAAATACATCAACCAAACGGAGACCAGTCCCATGAACTCTAAAAATAAATTTCGATACTATATATGTTTTATTAATGCATATATAAAATATACTTGTCTTTATTTGCTAACTAACAAATTACAAGCATTCGTTACATTTCAAAATTATAAAGCTTTTATGGAGAAGCAAAGTGGTCACAAAATCAAAGCAATACAATCGGATAAAGGTATGAAATTTTTTTCAAAAGATTTTACTTTATTCTTGATATCAGAAGGCATTTTGCACAGGCAGTTTTGTGATTACACACAACATCAACAAAGAAGTACGGAAAGAAAGCATAGGCACATCATAGAGATGGACCTATTTTTACTTGCCACAGCTTCCTTACCCATAAATTTCTGAGAGAATGCCTTCATTAGTGCAGCTTATATCATCAATAGACTCCCTACGAAGGTGTTGCAAGATATGAGTCCTTACGAGATATTGTTTAATAAAAAATCAAACTACAATTTCTTTAAAAATTTTGGTTGTGCCTGTTACCCTTTCTTAAAATCATATAATAAGATAAAGTTTGCATATAAATCAGAATAATGTTTGTTTTTAGGGTATGATGCTAATTATAAAGGCTATAGGTATATGACAAAAAATGGCAAAGTGAACTTAACAAGACATGTTAATTTTAATAAATCTGTTTTTTTTTATGGTAAAATTTTCTAAGTTTGATTCTTCTTCTAAAAATTCTGAATCGATAGCATTAGTTGAGAATCTTATTTTGTATATCATTTCACCAACTAATATAGCCTATTTCCCTCTTTTTTCCTTAATTAGTACATCATCTCATCAATCTCTTGATCAACTTCCTTGTTTAGAACAATTTAACAATTGTCCATTCACTTCTACATCTATATCAAACACTTTATCTAACAACACAACTTCACATTCAGCATCTAGTACACTAGATTCATTTATACCAATTGGGAATATTGATATTGTCTTACTCCCAATCTCTCCAACTCCAGTCCTACCTAGTAACACTCATGCCATGGTAACTAGATCAAAATCTAGAATTACTAAACCAAGAACTTTAACTACTATAACTACTTCCAAACTTACAATCATTGATTGATTTGATACACAATATTTCTAAGATTGTACCTGAAACTCTAGCCTCTTTACACTGAAAACAAGCCATGGACATTGAATTTCAAGTATTTATGAAATATCAAACATAGACTCTCAAAAAACGATCCCCAAATGCTACCATCATAAAAAGTAAATGGGTTTTACCATTAAAAATGATCAATTTAAAAATATTCTAAAAGACAAAGCTAGACTAGTTGGTAAGAGCTTTCATCAAATAAAGGAAATAGATTATGAGCAAGTTTATAACCCAGTTATGAGGTCTAGTACAGTTTAAATTGTTTTTAGTATTACTGTCTTTTTAGGTTGATCTTTACGATAAATTGATTTTAATAATGTATTTTTTAATGATAAACTAGAAGAAATGTCTATTTAGTCAAACCACTAGGTTACTTTCATTCAAATACATCCTAGTTTGCTGTTTAAACAAGGCTCTTTATGATTTAAAACAAGTTTCACGAACTTAGTTTAATACTTTAGCCAAAATTTTAGCCAAATTTGGATTTAAGAATGTCAAATCTAATATTTTTTTGTTTATTAAATATACTTTTTCTTTTCTTGTTTACTTAATTGTATATGTTAGTTGATGATATTATCGTAATTGCTAATAATATGAATAAAATTAATACTCTCATATTTGATCTCAATAAAAAAATTGAAAAATTTGGGATAATTCAGCTTTTTCTTGGGTCTGGAAGCAAATTATTTGCCACAAGAAAATTTATTAATTACTCAATCTAAATATGCATCAGAATTATTAAAAAGATCAGTTTTTGAGGACTCAAGTCTCATGCCTACTCCTATGATATTTAGTCTTAAGATGTCTGCCAATGATTTAAAATTCTTTCATAATTCAAAACTTTATAGGTCTATAGTAAGTGGCTTATAATATTTAACTATTACTAGGCTAGATTTATATACTCGGTTAATAAAGTAACTCAATATATGTACCAACCCATACTACACCATTGAAAGTGTGTGAAAAGAATTTTGAGATATCTAAAAAAAATTTTGAATCATGACTTATTCTTCACAAAATCTACTGATTTTTGTCTACTTTTCTTTGCAGATTCTGATTGGGATGGTGACTTAGATGATAAAAAATTTATTACAGATTTTTATGTGTATCTTGGCAACAATCTAGTCGCATGGAAGAGTAATAAACAAACCAAACTTGATAGGAGCAATATTAAAACAGAATACAGATCTATATAGCTGCTGCACAAACCAAAATTATATCTCTTCAACAGTTACTCGAGAAGTTGCACATTCTTAAAAAAATTCCACCTACCTGTTAGTGTTGCAAGTGTGAGGAGTGTTAAAGTTAGTCCCACATCTAAGAAAGCATGAAAGAGTGAGGAGTTTATAAGATAAAAGACCCATTAACTTGACACCTTAAGGTTTTGAGTTGGATGTGGCGTCATCTCATCTTATGTTCTCTCACTTGATTCCTCCCCGAATTTCCCCGGTTGTCGAGAGCTCTCCACGTTCGGCCCAACAAAGTGGTAAAGAGTATTCAAGGTGAAGTATCGAAAGTCTTCTCGGCAAAGGTGGTCCGGACGGCATGTCCTGCGGTATTTTGCAGCGGTGTGATGGACGAATACTCATGGTGGTGGAAGAGTTAGAGGATAGTTGATGCTTGATGTGGAGGCTCACACTTGAGGGGGAGATTGTTAGTGTTGCAAGTGTGAGGAGTGTTGAAGTTAGTCAGAGTGAGGAGTTTATAAGATGAGAGACCCATTAACTTGACACTTTAAGATTTTGAGTTGGATGTGGCGTCATCTCATCTTATGTTCTCTCACTTGATTCCTCCCCGAATCTCTCCGGTTATCGAGAGCTCTTCACGGTTGGCCCAACACTACCATCTATTGTGACAACCAATCCACTTGCCTTTTAGCCACTAATCTTGTCCTTTATAACAGGTACAAATACTTGGAGTTAGGCTTAGACTTTATCAAATATCTAATTAATCACTTAAATTTTTTTATCATACATATATCTTCAATAGATCATATCGAAAATACTCTAACTAAATCTCTCTCTTTGTCAATATTTCAAAAATTCTCACATGATAGATCAAATATCTCAATTTGAGGAGATGTTAGAGTATTAATTAGAGAGTAAAATAATCTTTTTAACATAATTATAACTGACTTTTGTCTATACTATATATATCATAATTTTATTCTTTAGAAAACATAGAGTGTAATATTATTTTCTAATATTTAATCTTTAAATTTATTTTCTTCTCTTTTTCTCTGGATAATTCATCGGCAGTTCGGCACTCTCTTATTCAATCATGTTACTCAAGATTTTATTATATTTGATACCAATACATTGATGAATTATTTGGTTCTTGTTTTTGCATTAGAGTGCTGAGAAGTTACTTAAAAAATAAAAGAAGGATAAGAAGAGAAGTTTGTAGGAAATTAATATTGGTTGACCATGACTAATCAAATGGACCCACTATAAGCTAAGGCTGCAGGCTGATGCGTAATGACTTGACGAGCACACTCTTCCCCTCAACCTTCCCCGCATTCTCCTCGCCCCACATACACCCAACCTCACTACGTACCTTTCACTCCAACCCATTCAACACAACACAAATAAACTCCCATTCCAATATTAACGCTGCTCATGTTCACTGTACAACCATATTATTATACATTCTTTTCATGAAGTAATTAAGCTTCTTCTTATTATTTTTGTTATTGTGCTTTCGATTAATTAGTTAGTAGTTACAAACAATAATATATAATGAAACGCTCTTTCCATATTCGTTCTCTTTTCTGGCTTATACTTTTGGTTTTTCTCATTGCCACACTCCTCATCAATAACTCTCCAACAACCATCCGCATCAGAACCTTATTACTCCGCTTCCAACTGCAAGATCCCGCATTCGAAGCTGCCTTGCTTAAACACGCCGCCATCGACCCCACCGAACCGCAATGGAACCGCGAAATCCGCAACCTCTTGGATCAAAACCACCACCACCACCACCACCAAAGATACCTGCTTCCAGAATTCCACAAAGCCCTTCGAGAATGGTTCCAGAAGAAAAAGTTGGAACCAACAAGCATCATGTCGGAGTTAACGCAACTAGTGAAAAACCCCATCGATGCTCACAAAGGTAGTAGATACTCGTCATGTGCGGTTGTTGGAAACAGCGGAATCTTGCTGAAGAAGCATTACGGAAAGCTTATAGATTCCCACGAGGTGGTTGTTCGTTTGAACCACGCAAGAGTCCAAGGATTCGAGCAAAACGTTGGGTCAAAAACCAACATCTCATTCGTTAACAGCAACATCGTACATGGCTGCGCAAGAATGATTGGTTGCAAGTGCCACGGATACAACGATGACGTGGCAACGGTTATGTACATGTGCCAGCCGGCGCATTTCATGGACTACACCCTATGCAAGAGGTCCATGGGTGAACGTTCACGCTTATTGGTTGTAACGGATCCAAGGTTCGATGTTTTGTGCGCTAGAATTGTGAAGTACTATTCTTTAAGAAGGTTTGTGTTGGAGACTGGGAAGGGGTTAGAAGAGTGGGGTCCACTTCATGATGAGGCTATGTTTCATTACTCTTCTGGATTCCAAGCTGTCATGCTTGCTTTGGGTGTGTGTGACAGGGTTTCTATGTTCGGCTTTGGTAAATCGGTTAAGGCTAAGCATCATTATCATACTAACCAGAAGAGTGAGTTGAGTTTGCATGACTATGAAGCTGAATATCAGTTCTATCATGACCTTGTTCATGGTTATACGCCTTTGCCTTTTCTTCAACATGATACTAAACTACCTCCTCTTCTCATGTACCATTGACAAAGCTAAGCATCATCATGAATATTAATTCATTAGGATCTTCAAATATATTTTTGTACTCATACTGTCAAATGCACAGAAAAAGTGTAAATTATATATGGTTTACATCAATGATAATTCATACACTCTTTTGAGCCGTTTAATGATTAAGCATGTTATCTACTATGATTTTGTATATGTTAATCTCCCCTTGTTGGATTCCCTTCTCCTCTCTTAAATAATGACCATATTAGTCATATATTAAAAGAAAAAATAAATATAAACAATTTTTAATTAACTATCAATTTATTTATCGATACGTGGTTTAATTTTTTTAACATATATTTATATTTTAACACAATATAATATATAATAATTAATTTTAGTGATTAATTTTAATATTTAAATAATATTTTTTTTAAAAGGTTCAATTTGTTTACCCGGATTGCTAACAAGATTCTTTTATGATAGCTAATTAATATAGATTTTCATCCATGTCGGGTCCACATAATATAAGGGATATAATGGTTGCGTTTCAATTTTGCTTGCTTTGATTGGTAGAGAAGGTCAAGTTAAAAGGGAATATACTAAGTTTGAAGCCGGTCGTATGGCTGCATTGTGAGGATCACCATTCACCAACATAGTGGGCCCCACAATATCATCGGATCCACATCCACTATATATTTGGATTTTTTTAAAATAAATAAAATAAATATTTTAATTATAAATATACGTTAATTCAAAGGTATTTATCAACTTTCATCAAGTGTATGTAAATGAGATAATTTTGATCATATTTCGTTTACACTATAAACGAGATAAAGCATAAAAATGTGGCAACGCATTATATTTATAAACGTGATACGTGAAAATTAGCTTTTTAGTCATATCTCATTTATTCTATAAAAGAAATATATGAGAGTAAAAAAATATTTACACAATAAACAAAATAGAATAGGACAAAAATTAAATCCTTATAAAAGGATCAAGAAACCGTTGGTATTCTGCAAAAGTCTCTCAATTCTTCTTTCTCTTCCGCTTTTCTTGGAAAAACTTAACAAAAATGTCTAATGGGAGTGGTTTCTTTTTTGTGAGAGCCCTGCATTGTTCCGAACTCGAAGAGCGAATTCGGTGGTGAGAAAAAAGAGGTTGGTAGAGTTGGGTATATGATGCTAGTATCGATGGAAAATTGTACATTTCGATTTCGTCTATTCTGGTTCGATGGCGATGAGTATGTGCGCCTAATGTTTGACGTGCACGGCAGAATTATCATTGAGCAAGTGATGGAGCTTTCTGCAGAAATTTGTGATATTAGTGGTGGTGGTGCTGACAGCTCGAATTCTGTACCGGATGAACTTCCACTCGCACCACGACCGTTGTACTGTGCTAGTCCAGTCCAGAACATGGACATTAAGTATGAGGAATCCAACGAAGAGTACGTTAACGATAGCCAAGAAAGTGGTTCCTTTGACGATGACGACGACAATGAGTTCATACCTGAGGCATATGTGAGTGGATCAGTTCGATATTTTTTTCCTGCTCCGCGTCCAATTCTAGAGTTATCATTTGTACCCAACCACTACCATACATTGGATTTGGATGCGATGCATGAGAAAACTCCATTTTCGAATATGGGTGGCTGACGATTATAACACCGACAATGGTATTGAGTTTTAGGTTGGTCACAGATTAAGGAGCAGAGAGACAGTGCTACAAGGTGTGAAGAATTACAACATTTGGAGAAGTGCAGAACATCAAGTAGTCGAGTAGGACCGGTAAAAGTACCACGTACGTTGCAGGCAATTTACGAATGGTTTGTCCTTGAGGTCTTCGTATCGCCCTCCGATAGAGTCTCAGATATTGGTGAGTGTTATTGTATTTTAATTCATTGTCTTCTTTGTCATTCTTATTTTGGTTAAATTTTAAATTGACAATATGTAAAATGGTTAGGGAGGTGCGTAAATTTATCGGAGCACACACGTGTCTGGCCTCCACCATGTCATAGGATTACCGACAGCTGGACAGCAACCTCATATGCAGAATCATCCTGCCACTTATACAGTCTAGTCCATCAGAGACCATTCTTGTTCTACAGGGCACAATGAGACAAACCTATCACTTCAAGCTATTGTACAGGAAGGTTTGGATGGCAAAACAAAAGATAATTGCGCAGATATATGGTGATTAGGAGGAGTCATGGTTCTTCTTCCTTACCAATCTGAGACGCCATGTGACACCGCAAGAAGGGCTACTGATTATATCTGATAGATCCCAAACAATCAAGGCTGCACTTAGAGCTGATGACAGCCTCTGGAAGCATCCTAGGGCATTCCATGCGTATTGTGTGAGGCACATGGCTGCAAACTTCATGTCTTGGTTCACGTCAGTCGAGGACAAGCGATATCTCATGAATGTTGCATACAATCCTAGCAATACTGGGTAATGTGGTACATGGATGCTCTGAGGACGTTATCGCATGAGATGGCTAATTGATCCGGTAGATTTAATAAAAAAATATGGTTGCAACTTTGTGATGGTGGACGTCGGTTTGGGCACGTGACAACTAACCTATCCTCTTCAGATAGATGTTTAACTTGGCAGGCTTGTTGGTACCAGACCCAGTACTCCTGCATCAGCTTGTCGTCAGTGGTAGGCTGAATGGAGATCATATAGCCTCCCTCAAATCAGGCCTTAAAATCATCATTCCACTCTTGAAGGAGAGTAGGCCACCAGACATCCTTTCCCCATTCAGTAGTGGTCAAAAACCTGTTGACATTAATCGGATCGCCAGGAACTGGCTGCTCACTCCGAATTGTCGTTTCACCCAATCGGCTTGGTAAAACTCCACAATATTAAAGCATACTAGGGAGATAATAGACAACCAAGTTCCCCACTCTCCTGCGGACCCCACCCATTCCGGAGTAATGTCATACAGTCTGGAGTCGACATACAACATCCACCGAAATTGCATAACCGAGTGTCATAAGCTCATCAGAAATAGTTTATACGATAATCGTACTCAAACGTTTCATATTCAAGTAAGTAAAAGATAAGGGTATACCTCGTATAAGTACAGCCGATCTAGCGGCGGTCGCCAATGGAGGACTTTCTGTGCATGGTGTTCCCTAGTCTGCAGGGTCATCCCGATCAACCTGTTAACACACACAGTAATCAAATTGTGTCAATTCGTGCAGGTAAAACTTGAATTGAATAAATAGAAATTGACAGGAACATTAAACGATAATAATTACCTCACTGTTAGGAAAAAGGTCGGAATCTGCCTCTCTAATAGACACCACTGTAGAATCCTGTGGTATATCTACGAGACTAGCAGCGGTGTACATCCAGTTATGTCCGTAATGTCACGATGTGCTGCATGGCACAAGGAGTAATACATCCATGCAAGCACAACAGACTCCACAACAAACCACTGCACCTCCCGAAGTCAGCCAACAATAACAACCATCTAATCTACACCTGATTGTTGGACTTGTTGGTCATCAGGTTACCATCGATCAACAGCATGATGTAATGTCTAGTGTACTGTCAGAGCGTAGCTAGATCTGTGGTACTCGGAGGCATGTGGTGAACTCTGTTCCGAAGCCATGTCATGTTGATGCTGAAAGACTCCTTCCTTTGGGCACCAAAGAGCTTCTCTACGTATTCCTATATCGGTCGCTGGTACCAAGTTTGAAAGTCACGCAGATACCCACCCACTGACTCCCTGTGTCGAGGTGGTAGACAACGTTCTGCAAGGTGATGGTGCACTCATCCCATGGCAGGTTGTGGGTCTCCGGACGCCATCGCTCTACGAATGCAGTGATTAGATAGTTGTCAAAGACAAAGTCCCTAAGTCACACTATGTCGCCGAACCCAGCCTCCCTTAGGTAAGAGACGATGGCGTCTGGGGGTGCAATTGTGTGACTAACTCGCCTAGGTAGTAGCAGGCGAGACCTCTGTTTAAAAAAAATGTTTAAAAACATTCGATTCCAAACTAAGTTCTCTAGCATGTCCAAATTTATTCTAACAAATCTAAAATGCAACTCAAATAAATATCACAACATAATAAACATGATACAAAATCAATACTTAAAAATCCTCTCTGAATTAAAAAAGATATTTACTAACAAAAACATTTAATTAACTAATCAAATAAACTAATTACTTATCTAACTTTCACTGTGAGTAAATTATACACCTAACTCATGTTACTAACTTGCCAACTAATCTAAACTGTTATCTCAATATCATCCAGTCTATTCATGTGTTAAAACACTAACTCTATAAAAGTTCTCGAAATAAAATCGCATACACTTATTAAATTAAACAATAAAGATAACACTAACCTCAAAATCAATAGCTCCCGCAATGTGCCAACTAGCGTTGAGGCGGTTAAAGTCAGAGTTCCGTGCGTCCGTGTGTGCCATAACATTCAGGAAACTAATAAATATCAAGAAAACAATGTAGAAAAGAGAGAAATGTGGGAGAAATGTGGAGTCTAGGGACCTTTGAACGACTTCAATTTATAGTCGCTCTCTGTACTTATTTCATTTACACAATAAACGAGATAAGGCTCGTGTCATATCACGTTTGTAAACAGAATACGTTGTCACGTTTTTGTGTCTTATCTCGTTTACACTGTAAACGAAATAAAGAACTTGATGGAAATCGATAAATACCCTCAAATTAACGTATATTCGTAATTAAAATATTTATTTTATTTATTTAAAAAAATCCCTATATATTTTCATTCTACTTTTTTTAATTAATATGAACTACTTTATTTCTTTTAAAATAAAATTTAGTAATGTTTTTTTTTTTAATTATAACATTTTTGTACGACGACGCGACCGTTTCCCTTTTAGCATGTAACAAAAAAGTATTGGAATGAACCTAATGGATTAGTATATAGTTAAATTTGTACGTAGCAGCTTCCAGCTTATGCAGGACGAAGTTTCAAAAGAGAGGCATCGTCATTCCATTTCTACGATGCAATAATTTTGGTTCATATCCAACTGCATTAAACTACAAATAAGTAATGACAATTGACACCAACGCAAGTTGGCACAGATGGATGAGGGTCTGTGTCCCTTAACCATCTCTCCCGGATTTGATACTCACTGGAGGATGGGAATGGAGCTTGCTTGCTTGGGAGGGTCGCCCACTTTGTGTGCCTCTGCAGTCCTATTTGTAGTTGTGGAGTCATAAAATTAGGACTACGACCATTCCAAACTTGACCCGCTTATTTATAGATTTATACCTAAAAAAATATTAAAAAATTAATTAAATATATTATTTTTTATCATTATTTTTTAGTTATTAATATAATTTTTTAATTTATCAATTTAATAATGTATTTTCAGTCTATATTATTAATAATTAACCATTAATAAAAAATAATAAATTTTATTAACTTTTATCTCTAGTATTTTTTTTACCAATTATAATATAATTTTTATTATAGGTAATATTACGTACCCAAAAAAAATTTAAACAATAAACAAAAATAAATACTTAATAATAATCCCATTTACAAAAGAGTGTGAATATCGTTAATATTTTTAAACATTTTATTATTCTTCATATCTATCGGTTGGATGAGCTCCTTTTATAAAATCATTAGAAATAATTCTAAAATAATTATAATGAGAATTGAACTTGATATTTTTAGAGTATGAATGTTTCTACAGTCTACACACAACTATTAATCACTATAGTATGGAATTTTATGCTTGTACTATATACATTTATATATAAAAATGTGACTTGAAAGATAAGGCATGTTTGACAAACGCTGATTAGGTATAATCAAAGATAGTGTGACCTTTAGTTGTGACAGACCAATCATACAACGGGAGTTTTTAGATTGTTTGTGGGGTTTTTTTTTAATTATAAAATATATATTTGTATGATATATTTAATGGAGGCCTGCTCCACATACAAGTCTTTTTTTACTTACAAGTCTTACAATTTGCTAACGGGCCTTTTAATGTGTTATTCATCTGTTTTCTGTTTTCAAAGCGCTATACTGTATTATGAACGGTTCCTCTTCCTCTTCCTCTTCCTCTTCCTCTTCCTCTTCGTTTTTTTTCGATTTTCATGGTTTATGAAATCAAGTTTTTCCTCTTCCTCTTCCTCTTCCTCTTTCTCTTTTTCTTCTTCTTCTTCTTCGTTTTTTTTTTCGATTTTCATGGTTTCTGAAATCAAGTTTTGAAGAAGAAGCAGCAGAAGATGAGGAGGAGAAAGAGAAAGAGTTCTGAATTATGCAACGAATTTTGGGTGTATTTCTTAAATCCTTTGGGCGTATTTTCGTAATTCTTTGGGTGTATTTCTATAATCCTTTTGAAGATAATGGAACTTCAGAAATACACCCAAACGATTACAGAAATACACCCAAACGGTTACAGGAATTCACCCAAACGATTATAGGAATATACCCAAAGGATTACAGAAATACACCCAAAAAATTACAAAACTACACCCAAAGGATTTAAGAAAATACACCCAAAATTCGTTTGAAGTACATCTTATGCATAATTCAGAACTCTTTCTCTTTCTCCTCCTCATCTTCTGCTGCTTCTTCTTCTTCCATAAAGATTTTACCATGAAAAATTGAAAAAAAATGAGAAAACAGAGAGAATAGCACGTAAATGAAGAAGAAGAAGAGGAAGACGAGGAAGAAGAACGTGCAGAAACGAAAGAAAAGGAGAAGAAGAAGAGTAAGAGGAAGAAGAACGTGCAGCAAAAAGAAGAAAGAGAAAGAGAATGCAAGAAAAGAAAGAAAAGAATAAGGAGAAGACGAAGAGGAAGAAGAACGGTTCGAAGAAGCGCGTTTTGAGCGTTAGTTTTAATTGAACTTGTAAGGCTTACAAGTATTAATCGCTTGTATGCGAAAAATTTCTCTAATATTTAATACGTGTAAATCCTAAGAATATTAGTGAATTTTGAACTACATAAATAAATCACTAATATAATATGAGAATTATCAAATTAAATCAAGCCGGTTAAAAATAAATAATACTCCAAGAATTGGTATAGTCTAGGAGAGAAAATTTAAAATTAAAAGCATAGGCAAACAGTTGTAGAATATGTTGACTGTTGAGTCTTTTTTTTTTCCAAGGTCAGGACCTTATAGACATCATAAACTGTTGAGTCTTTTTTTTTTTCGCAAACGAAGGTCTTTTAATTTTTCTGGTAATATATGTGGGCCGAAGCCCAAATAGAAGGGGAAAAAATTTTTATTACATCATAATTAAACAGGGGAAAGCTAGGGTTAGGGTTCTTGGGCCACACTCTGATACTGAAAGTCCTATCTATCTAGGATGTTACAAAATCCCTAATCTCTCACTCTGATAAAAAAAAAAAATAAAAAAAAGGGGAAAGCTCATGCAAAAACTGGACAAAGGGAATCAATTTGGAGTCGTCAAAAGAATAGCTCGCTGGTCCTCATTATTGGTTAACAACAGATTGATTTGCGACGAATTAGTTAATGTGAGACATAATAATAATAATAATAATAACAATAATAATAATAATAATAATAATAATAATAATAAACTGAGCAAGCTAATCGCTTACCTCATCTTCTATAATTTGTTTAATCCAAAAAAGGTCTCTCTAATTAGCTTATAATCCATGAGCTGGTTCTTCTCCTGTTGCTTCACGAAATTCTATGCATCTTTTATTTACTATGATCTGTTTGTCGTTCTCTCCTTCTGCTATAGCCAAGTTTCCAGCTAGTTCATCCAAATATATCTCTTAATATTGATAATTAATGCATGACACAAACTTTATTATTAAAAAATGGATCACATCGCATAATATTTCTATGCTAAACCCTGTTAATGATACTATCCAATCTATCTCCACTTTGTTAAATTAAAATATTGTTGTTACTCTAGAGTGTAGCTAAATTAGTGCAGTTAATAAAGATGGTGGCTTGATCTTTCTAACGTTTTTTACCCGACAAAGCATGGTGGAGGTCCCTTATCTTTCAAGAGCCAAATCCAACCTCCCACCTTTCTTTTTCGTTTTTTTCTTTTCTTTTCTTTTTTGGAATTATTAAGTCAATCAAGCCAGCTCAAAAGAATCCAAATTACAAAAACCTTTTTACTCTTTTTCCTTTATCATATAAGGATCACGTTTCATTTTAACAAAAAATATACTTTATATGCTTAAAATTTAAAATTCTAAACTTGTAAATCTTATTTTATTTTAATTTTATATTAAATATTTTAAAATATTTTAATTTTTCAAAATATTATATATATATACTAAAATTAATTAGCATGTATTTATATTTTTAACATATATTTATACACTTAACCTGCCACCCCTCACCACCACCACTGCTTCTTCCAGATACGGTACTATACTGCTCCAAACAAACAACTAAAGGAGCAGGCACACTCCCTAAGGAATCCCGTTGTCGACGACAATCCCCGCCTCGATCTTGCTATCGACGGTGGCTACGAGGTGGATGATGGACCCGGACTTCAACCTTGTGAAAGGGTGAGGTGGTGCCATTGCTGCGAAACTGCAAGCCAGGACCGAATGGAAGAGATTCCCGTTGAGGCTTTCACCCCGCCCGTCACACCATTCATATGTCGATGCATGGGAAAGGAGAAAGCATGACGAGTGAAGGGTAAAAGTGGAAAAAGAGAAGAAACGGTAATCCTAGAAAAAAGAATTTGTGATGAGGAAAAAAGGATAAACCAAAAAAAATGAATTGAAATTAAATAAAAAATATATATTAAAATTGAAATAAAACAAAAAGATATATTAAAATCGAATATAAAGACAATTTTTTAATTTAATTTTTAATATAATAAGAAAGTCTCTTTAATTTAATTTGGGTGGAAACTCAGGTGTAGTCGACTTCACGTGAAGTTGATACCTGAGAGCCGTTAGATAATTTGACTGATTTGACTAAATTTTCATCTAATGACTTTGAGATATTAATTTCACGTGAAGTCAGTTTTTACCTTTAATTTGTCCACATATAATTTGAGAATTGAATTGAAAGAATTTACCCAACTTTTCACTCAATTTTCTGATGTAATAAGAGAGATCCACTCAACTCCATATGTTTACGCTATAATATTATCATGAAATTAAAAAGAGGAGTTTTTACATTTTTAATCACTCAATTCTATGACACGATAATAGTTTAAAAGATATTTATAATTTCTTATTAGTTTAAAACAAAAAATTCTAAGTCCACAAATATAAAATTCAATTTAGTAACTAAATAAATAAAATTAAAATATATTAACTAAAATTAAATATTCTAAAAATATAAATCAATAATTTTTACGTAATATTTATTTTCGCATCACAAAAATTTGAAACATTTCTTTTCTAGTGAAATTTTATGAAACGTTTTGTGTAAATAAAAAAATAAAACTTAAAAATAAACAATCATTTCATGTATAACATATAAATAAATGATAAATATCATCATGTAAAATTGATAATTGCGAGTTGTTAAATAACAATTTAATTAAATATGTCAAATTATTTAATAATTTTTAATTAGTAACTTCACATTAAAACAATTGTATATGAATTTTCATGTAAATAAATACAAAGAATTAACTTTTAATAAGTAAATATTAATTATTTTTTATTATCAAATTAATTTTTAATTTTTTTAAATTTAAAACTTAAAACTAAAATTTAAAATAAAAAAATTAATTTTAAAAACTTGCCGATATAATAAAAAAAATTAACTCACTAATTTAACTCCTAAAATATATCTTTTCCTTCTTTAAACAAAAGATGGTCCCTGTGAACACATCATCTCTTTTTGTTTGCTTTTGATGTTAGTATGAACATACTATAAGTATGGGAGAACGTAACTGAGATATAACTGTGTCAATTTGAATTTTCTTTATAATGGCGTATATAATTATATATATGATGATATCATATGGTAAATGGTATGCCCAAAATAGACTCTCCGTGACCTAAAAATGGGATCATGCATGTATGGTAGAGGAATAAAAATTTCGGCTTCACTACTTTAGACATTAATTATTTAGCTAGCTTGCCGCTGAACCAACGTTTTTTTCATTTCAATTATTAATCTTGATGGTGTAGAAAAAGTTCATCCCCAATAATTATATATGTTTTCCACTCTCATGTAAAATAATTAATTATAATCTTTTCAGTAACTTTATATTTATTTTCATCTCATCTGAATACATCACTTGCTATATAACATCTTAAATTCTTAATTAAATTGTAATGTTTTTACTTGTTTCATATGACAAGGACATCTTTGGTTTCACATTTTGCATACACTCTTTATATATTAATAATAAGTGAATAATTATAAATTTGAATTTATCTAAAAAAAACTAAATATGAAAAAGATTTCAAACAATCATCATACACACTAAATTAAAAAAAAATCAATCAAAATATAAAAAAGATTTCAAACACTTTAATTAAGTCCTTAATAATATTGAGGATTACATAGTAGTTCAGTAATGAAGCATTTAAATTTCCTTCATTCAATACATAAACACATACATGCTAATTAATTCTGATCTCTGAAAAAAATTCATATGCTTCATCACTTGAGATAACCTTCTTATTCATTAATCAACAATCAAATAAGCAAACTAACTCATCATCCATACATGCATGCATATTTCTCTCTACATATAAAATTAATAAAGCTGCAATTAAGCTAAGTGCTCGGTAGCAAACCGCTCCCTATATTTTCATGCTCCACAAGCATCAATATTTCTGAGAATTTTTTGTTACTGAACACAAGCTAATGCAGAAATCATGGTTTTAAATTGAAGTTATATCTATCATTGTTGTAATACTTTTTGTTGTATCAACATTATTTCAAAGCATTACAACTGCAACCATAATTTAAAACCATGACATAGATATATAACTTACTTATGGGAACATATAATAATGTTAGTTATTAGATGGTGTATACTATATATATATATATATATTTAAATAGGAGGAATTTAATTGAACTACTTAAGTTCATCTTCATCAGAGCCAGTGGTAATGCATTCCTTCTCATCCTCAAAACCTTCAAGAGAAGGATGAGGAGAGTGACCCTTACCAAAGGATCTAATGTGATCCTTAAGGGACCTCTTATGCTTGAAATCGGAACCACAAGTGCAATACCAAAGCTTACCACAGTTCTTCTCATGAGTCCTCCAATCACCTTTAACAGCAAAGGTTTTGCCACACTTTCTACACATAAAGGGCTTGGTGCCATGCTTTCTCTTGTAGTGTGTTTGCAGAGTTCTGAAATCCTTCAATGGCTTTGCCCTTGGATGGTTGATGTTGTTCTTGCAACCTTGTGCACAACAATAACATGGTAGCCTTAGCATTGCCGCAGGTTGTGTTCCTCTCAGTGAGTCTGGCCCTTTCCTGAATTCCGAACCATGCCCCCACATATGCATCTGCATGCAAATTCAATTTATCAAGACTACTTTCATCTACACAGATGTAATCTCTATTTAAGTATATGTTATTTAAGTATATGTTATTGGTCAATAAATTATCACAAATATATAAGATAGAATTTAAATATTAAGAGAACTTAATAAATAAATCTTTATTCTTTAATTCCAAAATAAATAAATTATCAACTAATTGAAAATATAAAAATATCTTTTATTTTATTTAAAAAGCGAGATATCTAAATCTCTTTAAAATATGTAATTGTCTTTATATATTTTAAACAGAAAAATTTAAATATTTTATATTTAAAAAATAAATGATGTTTTTGTATTTTTAATTAATAAAAAATTTATATATCTTTAAATTAAAAAGTTAGAGAATTATTTATTTTTTTTTAATATTTACTTAAAAAAACAAGTGAAGTAATTATTTGACAAGTTTCTTATAAAATTGCTTAAATTTAATTATATGCCAATTCAATTATATGCCCTACTAAGTAAGTAGCAATGTTGTGTCCTAGTTTTGGCTATATATTGTTGTCACTTAGCTAATTGTTAATAATCTTACCCAATCTAAGGGGGACAACCGGAAAAAGGAACTAGCTAATTTGTCTTCAAAAAGCTAGTGCTAGCTACTACATATGATGAATTATTATATATTTATTTTTTCATGTATACTAATCTATATCTTCAAGATTTGGAACTGCATTCTCAATATGCAATCACGGGTGGTATAGCTAGATGAAAAAATTATATTAAGAAAATTTTAATTTATCATATCAATTATTATATATTATTAGACCAACATTTATTATTTAACTTATTTTAAATATATATTTAATATTTTAATATGTATTTTATATCAATAATTGATTTAGTGATTATTTTTTATGTAGACGTATCATAATTTAATTAATAATTATGCTCCCTTCTAGTATGATATATAGATTTTTTTTCTACTTGTTGAAAATTAGGTGTAGTGATTAACAAGTGAATTTCAATATTTAAAAAAATGTAGCAAAAGCTAATGTTCAAATAAGAGTGAGGGAAATTCTTAAGAGTCTCTAAACTAGCATATTAATAGAGATACTAATTTTCATTTTTTGAAAGAAAAAGAAAGGTTGATAAGAATTTGCTAAGAGCAAAGATCCTTATTTACATAGAGATTTTATCTTCAATCATCATATGCTATTCACTCTTGTGGCTTGACATATATAAAAAGACAAACTAATAAATACATGGGTAGTAGAAATCCTAAGGGAGCCTTTTACAAAAAGTAATGAAGGCCTGAAAGGGAATATGCTATAGTCGGCAACACGAATTCTAATCTCAAATCAAATCTTTCTTAAAGTGAAAAAAAGAAACCAAAAATCAAAATTAAAGCAAAAGAAAAAGACAGTCATGATCATGTGTTTGCATGGTCGTGAAAATTCATTTCAATGATTTACAATGTCTTATTCTTGATGATTATATCTTTATCCTAGTCATCATAATCATCACGTAAAACATCTACACGTTGGTGTCAAAGAACTTACAGGAGATTCAACTTGAAGTGCACTAGTAGCTATGGTTCTAATCATTCTTAATTTGCCTTTCAAATAATAATTAAGAGATGAAAAATTGGAATAATAATGCGAAAACATATTCATGTACTCAGATATATATGTAGGTCTAATAATGTTGAGATAGATGAACTAAACATAGCATTGCATATATATAGACATAAATCAACAACTATATATCTATATATCAAGCCTTATAATAAAATAAAAAATGAAAGAATTTAAAGATTATATGTGTGATTGTAAAGGAAATCGATTGATATCTAAGTTGAGACTATGTGGTTAATTTTCTTTTGAAATATCTTTCAAATCTCACAAATTCCAAATTTAAAGGAACTACTGGTCAAACTAGAATTCTATATTCCCAATTTATATGCATGATGTTAATATGGTTTAATTTCTTAGAAGGATTCTAGGTTCAATTGGTTTCTATATGTAAAATTAAGTACTTAATTAGATAATCTGAAATAATAAAAATAGTTAGAAGAAATAAATAAAAGATGAAGATTAGGGGTTTGTAAAGTTGAGAAAGTGATGAGGATCGGAATGAACCTGCATATTGTTATATCTGTTGAAAGTTTTGTTGCAAATAGAGCAAGCAAACTGCATAGGTCCAACAAGGATTTGTGAAGGACTTGGTATCCAAAACCTCTTATTCTCTTCCTGCTTTAACCACCAATTCTCCAATAATCTTCTCTCCAATAACTTTTCTTCTTCTTCTTCTTCTGCTTCTTCTTCTTCTTTTTCTTTTTCTTCCTCCTCCTTAACATGCAAAACCTTCTTTTTCTCATCATCATCAGCAGCAACAACTCCTACTGTGTTGTTTGTTGGTAATCCAATGTGCAAAGCCACAGTCATCAACTGTTGTTGTTGTTCCACCTTCTCTTCTTTCACCTCAATACCTTCTTCTTCTTCTTCCTTCTGATGATGATGATGATTGTTCCCCACTCCATGCTCTCCCTCTGAAGCCTTCAAAATGGGAAAAAACTCTATAGTTTCTCGGTGTTCATCAGTCACACAGGGAGGTGGAGTTTGTGATGATAAAAATAGTGAACTAGTTAGAGATGAAGATGGTTTGAGCCACTCAATGAAACTTGGATTGTTATTATTATTGTGACGGTATAAATTCTTGTTGTTGTGGTTGTTGTTGGTGTTTTCCCTCAAA
>NW_026264853.1:1191802-1193602 GCF_000817695.3 Arachis duranensis
TTGATTTGTGAAATCAAATCCTGGCTCTGATCACTTCAAAAAAGGATCGGAGGAGCTGCTATATATCCAAAACTTTAATTTGTGTCAGAAAAAGCCAGCACTTATATATAAAAGGAAGCCTTTATGCAACTTTTATTTTTTACCCTTACTTTTTCTTTCTTTTTTTCTTAGTGAGAAAAGAGACACTACTAATTAGCTTATTGGTAGGGGATAGAAAATGACATGCCAAACACCACAATAATTTAATTTATTTTTAATTTATATTTTATATTTTAATATATATTTAATATTAATAACTAATTTTAGTCATTAATTTATTATATATTTAACATAATTTATTGATATATTTTTTTTACATGACTATATTAAACGGTGGAAATTGTTGCCAATAATAAATTAATCAATCATACTACGTGTTTATTAATAAAATTTGTCATTAAATCAATTATTAATATAAAATATATATTAAAAATAAATTAAATGAAATATAAAAATATACCGTAATTAATTTGATGATTGATTTAGTGTGCATAGAATATATTTTTTTAAAATCAATAACTATCAATATGATCATTATGTAAAAAAAAATTCAAAATTAAGATATTAATAAAGTAATAAAAATGAGATATAAAATTAATTGTGCTATTAAATTTGTATTTTTTAATTAGATGTGAATTCTCCCTATTAATTTAATTTAAGAGTTATTAAATCTTTACTTTATTAACTATGTTTTAATTTTAGAAGTCATTTTTAATTAAATGATTATCTATTTATGCACTATTAATATATGTATATACTCCAATAAAATTCTATTATTAGTGTGAAAGCTAAGCTTTTATTACGAACCACTACTTGGTAATAGATATAGTGTGAAGCGAATGAGTTTTAACCCCTTTTTTTCTTTTCTTTGTTTCATTCTAACATTTTAATGGAATTTGACCCATCCACAGCAAGCTACTTAAGCACACCCGGATTTTCTCCAACATTGACCTTAAGCAAGTGATCTCAAATGAGAATATGAAAGCACATAGATGTGCATTTTGGTCAATACCTAAACGGAGAAAAATATTGTAAAATGACGAACAAAAAGTAATTAATTAACAAGGACCTACAGAGAGAATGTTGTCTTATTATATAATTTTTTTTAAATAATATATGCATCGTGTTGGTTACCTTCAATAAATCAATAATTAAAGGGAAGAAAATGACGCTTAATTGTTGGTTGATTATGGCTGCCGCATCAAGCGATATATATATATACGTGTATATTTCAAATTTTTTTCCGTAACAATAGGGGTATATATTTCATCATCATAGAATCAGATAGAATATATCAGATATTAGATGCTAAATAAAATGCAACGTCTTATATATTATATTTGCCTCATCCTCAACGTGTTCATAAAGTACAAAATTGTCCAGTATTCCCTTTTACCCATAAAAAATTCTCCACTAAATTAAGACAAACAACTTTTTCTTGGGTAACTACATAGTAGTTGAATGGTAATGTTACGTAATCAAAAAATTATAAACAATAAACAAAAATACATACTTTATAATATTTTTATTTATAAGAGAATATAATTCACTTTTTTTACTTAACATAATTAATATTTTTTATTTAATTACATAAAGAATTATCAATTTTAAATTCTATTAGAATCAAATTCCGTAAAATTTTCTATTATTATATCCATAATTATATAATCTTTTTTCAAATAAAAATTCCAAATTTTTATATTATTAAAAAAGATTAACAAATTGTTGGAAAAGATTATTATGAATTCCAAACTGAATTAT